>NC_061105.1:13591028-13679339 GCF_015104395.2 Macrobrachium nipponense | reverse complement strand
GGTCTGACCATTGATCCTGCGGTGCACACCCGATCAATCGGACAGAGGCTTGGATCCCTCCCTCGCTCTTACGACCAGGGAGGCATTCCAAGGTTGGGCGAACACCAGTCTGTTCACAAAAGACTCAGATTCCTCCCACCAAGAAGTGAGTCTTCCTATTGTAAAAGGACCGAAGGTTTGTATGCCGTGTCGGAACAAATGACAATTTGTCCAAAATTGCATTTTTCCTAACTATACAAACCTGAGGTCCTTTTACACATAGTCCCACCTCATGCCACCCCTCACTCTGCAGTTTTTGCTTGGGCCAAAAGCAAAAGTGATTTGTTTACCTCCCAGTCGCGCGCGCGCGCCTGTCGGACAAGCAGTTAACTACCGAACCCCTTGTTCGAAAGCTTACGACCTATCCAGCTGCCGCTAGTACCTTCCTATTGTAAAAGGACCTCAGGTTTGTATAGTTAGGAAAAATGCAATTTTGGACAAATTGTCATTTTTAAGAGGTACGCTTGCCTCCCTCTTATTATTGGGTCCAGAGGTCTGACCATTGATCCTGCGGTACATACCCCGATCATTGGGCAGAGGCTAGGATCCCTCCCTCTGCTCTTACGACCAGGGAGGGAATCCAAGGTTGGCCGAACACCAGTCTGTTCTTAAGACTCAGATTCCTCCCACCAAGAAGTGAGTCTTCCTTTTGTAAAGGACTGATGGTTTGTATTCGTATCGGAACAAATATCAATTTGTCGAAAATTGTATTTTTCCTAACTATACAAACCTGAGGTCCTTTACACATAGTCCCACCTCATGCCACCCCTCACTCAGCATTTTCCTGGGCCTAAAGCAAAGTGGTTCTTCACCTCCCAGTCGCGTGGTGCGTGCACTGTCGGACAAGCAGTTAACTACCGAACTCCCTTGTTCGAAGCTTACGACCGTTCCAGCTGCTGCTAGTTACCTTCCTATTGTAAAGGACCTCAGGTTTGTATAGTTAGGAAAAATACAATTTTCGACAAATTGTTATTTCATGTAGCCACACATATTTAAGAGTATTTTATTTCAGGTTACAAGAAAAGAGAGAAAGACGCCAGAAAGAAATTGAGAAACGCATGAAGGACGCTGAAAAGAAGGCAGCTGCCCAAGCAATGACAGGTGAGGCTGACAAACCTATTGATTTGGATTTAGAAGAGGAGGAGGAAGAAGAAGAAGAGGAAGACAAAGAAGAGCTTGCTATCAGAGAAGAAAGGGAGTTGAAGAACAAAGAGCAAAGGCGGCAGGACTTTTTGAGGAAGGAACGGGATCTTTTGCAGCAGGTTAGTGTCTTGTCGATGTTACGAGCATTTTAGGAAATCCTTTGGCAAGAATTAGATTATTAATAAAAAACATATCTCATTTTCCATCTTCAGATTACCAGTCCCCACTAATATTTTCTTTTAAGGTGCAGTCTTTGGTTGTTTACTTTTGTGAATGGCCTGGTGAAACTTATGTAATGTATGATAATAATAATAATGATCCTTATTTTATTTTTTTTTATTATTTTTTTTTTTTTTTTTTTGTTTTTTATTTTTTTTTTTTGTCATGCATAATTTTAAATATGCCTAGTATTTAATGTATTTTTAAAGCAATTCGTAGTTAATAGGAATGTGAACCTAAAGTTTTCTTTAAGTTTTCTATTGTACATGTTAACCTCAATATTTTTTGCTGTTATCATTTTTTTTTTCTTTTACACTTACAGATCTTGAATACTGCTAAGGGAGTAAATATAGCTCCCTTAGGTCAAGATAGAGCATATCGTCGGTACTGGCTATTCAATTCTCTTTCTGGACTCTTCGTTGAGGACAATGAAATGAATCCAGGATTGTGCCGCCTGACACCAACTCCCTATAATCCAGAGTCCAACCCAGAGTTATCTGAAGCCTTGAATGAGTTGTTTAGGTCTCAGGCAGAGAAGAATGTTGTTAAATTGTCAAATGGAGAAAAGGATGAGAAAAATAATAGCGATAAAGAGAATGACAGCAGTAGTAGTAGTCCAAGTAAACTTGCCAGTACAAATGTCGGAAACAAAACTTTGCTGAAAGTTCCCAACCATGTACAAAATGGTGTTGATGAGGTTGCTTCATCCAAAGAAGGTGCAGACTCAGAAGAGAAGATGGAGGTAGATGCAAATGGAGAAGCTGCTGCAGAAGTAGCAAGTGAAAACAGTGTAAATGATGAGGATGATGATGATAGTGACAGCATCCTGGAAGCTATAGCAAAATTAATGGGTGATAATGTGGAGAACAGGGAGATTCCTGACATATATGGACTTTGCACAGCCAATGTGAGCAACTGTCCAGTTCACTCTGAAAAGAAGGACCTTCACAGATGGCATTTCTATCACAACTTGGAAGATGTACATACTCTTATTGACAACCTCAACTCACGAGGTTATAGGGAAAGAGACCTAAAGAGCTCGCTGGAATGTTACAGAGCCAACATTGAAAGTTCAATCAGGTCTTGTCCTGTGTACAAACTTGATCCTTCTCAGGTAAGATCTGCAAGTATTTCTACTTTAATACCGAGACATTTAAATACTTGAATTTAAACATTCTTTGTATAATTTAGTTCTGTTTTATGCTTAGTTGTGGCATTTTGGACATGGACTCCAAAGTTCTTATTATTTTCAGGAACCAGAACTTGATATGGTCTCCAGGAAATCACAGCGCCACTTGACAACAAAGAAGGACACAGATGTCAACTTGAATTTCCCACCTGGTACAGCAGTTGACGAAATCCTTCAGCTGACTCTGCGAGACATGATACTAGAAACTGAGGAGAAAATTTATATGGGCATGTTGGGCTCTCTTAGAACTGAAAATCGTGAAGCCTGGAGAGAGGCTATTGAAAAAGGAGGATTCTTGCGAGAAACAGATGTCGACTTTGGTGGTCGAAAGAGAATAGCACAAATGAAGGTGAGTTTGTATTGTATAGATAGTGGTCCCTGTAGGGGAGAGGCAAGGATTAAAGCTTGCCGTCTGGGGTACATTGTAGACAGCGTTAGGGCTTTTTCTTATGTTCCTTTGGCCCCCAGCTGCGTTGTTTTTTTTTTCCAATTTACTTTTCATAATATTACCTCTAGTATCTTTCCACCTGTAACAGTCTGGCTTCTTTTAACTTGGTCCAGTTTTCACCTTAGATATGGACAAGTGGAAGATTTGTTTGCAATTGTGAGGGAAAAATTGGATGTTAATCATGCACAAGTGTACAGATAGTCACCGGCGTCAAAGGGAGTGAATGAAAAATTGAATAGAGGACATTCTGCTGCCAGGACCAAAGGGACTTGGCAAAGAACCCTTAATACCATCTACAGAATTCCACACAAGGCACATTTTAGTCTGTAATTTGCACACACACAAAATTACAGTAAATGGGCAGTCGTAACATCCTGAACATGATCAGAACCATCTGCTTTTCAATAGAAAATATCAAACTTGATATTTAGCATTGTTAAATATTATTGACATTTTAGTTTGTTAATAATGATTGCTCATGTTTAATTTTAAGGACATGGTGTTTTATTTTTTTCATTGAATGCAGGCTGACTTTGGTTTGAAAATAGAGGAGGAACCTGAGGTAGATACTGAGGAGTTACCAGATGAAGGCACAAAAGCAGCTGTGGTGAGAGATCTTGCTCATGCCATTTTGCTGGTTGGTCAATCAGTTGATGCAAAGTACCTTACTCAACCACTTGGTAAGTGAAGTATCAACTAAGTTCAGTTGAGTGCTAATTGGTTTGTGCAGTTTATTAGGTTTTGTTGTTGGTCTCCATTTTTCTTAGAGGAGGGGGGGGGGGGGGGGGGGGGGGGGGGGGGAGTAAAATTTTTTAGTAATCTTGAAACTGTTCCAGGAAATCTGGCTGCAGTAGTAAACACCGATTTATGCCCTTAATCAAATGTTTATACGTAGACTTTCTGTGTACTGTAATATGCAAAATTAAAAATCAATAGAAATCAAATGCTTTGAACTTCCAGATATAATTCAAAACACTATCTTCAAAGATAATTCAAAACACTTATCTTCAAAGCAAATGGGTGAGTGAGAATGAGAAAGTGACAGTCTTAAGTAGATTTTACAGGCAAACATTTAAAAGATTACCAACTTCATTTTTATAGACTTCATTTCTGTCTAATATTATTAGTATGATAATCCTAACATTCCTAATTTGCAAATATCACAAATATTATATTCATTTTTTCAACTGAAATGCACTTATTAAGTAATTTACCAATGTCTTTCTTAAATAAATATGCTAAACAGTCTTGAATCACAGAAAATACATCTAATGCTTATGTAGACTGTGAACATCAATAAATAATGTAAAATGTCAAATGCTATATTGAAAAAAAAATTTTTGTCATTGCAGTCATCTTGGCATTCATGATTTGAATGAATTAACATTTACACAGTGAATTGCCTTGATTGGAATCTGATGGCCAATAACTAGGTATTATTTGAATGACGTAGTCAGGCTACCAACTTCTTTCAAATACCTGTACATCCTCACTAGATCCCCGCATGAGCTGTTTGCTGAAAATGATTGAATTGTGGCCATTTTTTATATTTCCCAGGTGAGACTGAAAAATTGAGAAAGAAAAGAGAGAGATTAGAGCAAAAGCTTAGGCGAAAAGCAGCGGAAAAAGCCAGTGATGATGAAGGCTCCGATCATGATTCTGACGAGGAGGAGGAGGATGGAAAGAAGACAAGTAATGACATGGACATTTCTGATAATGCTTTGAGGACTCCCATGGAGAGATGGGAAAAATCGTTAATGGCCAGCACAAATCTATCTCAGGTAAGATTTTTTTTCCCTTCAGATATATTTTTGGGTCATATATTCATCTGAGTGATATTTTTGGGTCATATATATTCATGTGAGTGAATTAATGATAAAATACAAATTAGAATGTATAAAAAAAATGCAAGTTTACTATAGGAATTTGAATGAGGGAGAGTACGGCGGCATACTCCCATGACTCAACTCTTACTTTTCTTCCGAGTATTGTTGAGTCTTGATGTTTTTGCTGCTGTTGTTGTGGAGCTCATCTTGGTTTTGAAATTGATATTATTAGGTGCATGGTTGTTTAGTATGTCAGGAATTCTTGAACCTTGGATTATTTAAAAGATGTTAGTGTACTTGCTTATGTTCATCATGGGTGAATTACTTGAACTAGTAATATTCTTCTCTCTCTCTGACCTTAGTAACTTGTTATCTGCATGAGCCTTGTACAATGTCTTCAGGTTTGGTGTATTAAAACCACCATGTAATTTTCTGCACAAGAATATTAACCTCAGTGTCTGCAGCAGGGCCGTGGGTTTGTATGCTAAAGAAACAATACTTATGAGTGTTTCAAACTTTATTTTTCTGTTTGGGTAGATTGTTCACATAAAGTTATTATCTAATGCATTCTAGAAAAGCCCTTAGAGTTACTGTTTGTCCTTCATGCTCTCCTTTCCCAGTCTTAAAGCTAATGATAGATTTTGTTTTTCAGTTATGTTTACACTACGCCACTTTAGACAACTCTATAACATGGTCACGCTCTGCGCTGAATGCCAGGTGTCGTATTTGCCGCAGAAAAGCTGATGCAGAAAACATGCTTCTTTGTGATGGTTGCGACAAAGGTCATCATATTTATTGCCTGAAACCTAAATTAAAGGTTAGTCCCTGAAAAAAGATTTGACCTGAATTTGAATTTTTTCCCAAGCTGTCATTGTATTCTCTTATGCTGAAATCTGTTTTCATGTTCCTTATTACAATTTAGTTTGGAGGATGCTTTGTGGTCTTCTTTGAACTAGAAATGTGTTATCCAGTTCAGAGCGCATTCATTGTTCAGTATTTTCTTTATATTTGAAAACACTTTCTGGATTTAATTTTTTATTTTCATACAATCAACTTACCTGTCAGATATATACATAGCTAAGACTCCGTCGTCCCTATGTATATATCTGCCAGGTAAGTATGTATGAAACTTTATTGTAACATAACAATATCATTTTGTTTTAACCCTTTCATTAAGTTAATTCATTTTGATGAGACTGATTTGGAATGTGAAATATTTCAAGGTTTAGTGGGATTCAAAGGGGATCCATATTTAACGCCATCATAATTTAGATTCATGTTCATAGTGTAGGTATGTTTACAGTTTATGATTGCTTGGTTTTCATTTTTAAACAATTCTTTTTATCTGAACTTTTCTTATGTTCAGAGTATACCATCCGGAGACTGGTTTTGTGATAAATGTAAACCCAAAGAAAAACCGAAGAGCCCGCGTAAGAAGAATAGACAGATGTATACCGAAGAATCAGATGAAGAGGGTGAAAAAGAATATAATTCATCTTCAGACGAAGAGGAGCAGGAGTAAGTTCCGAGTCCTTGCAATCTGTCTTGGTCATTATTTATGTCAACATTGGCAGCTTGTGCATATTTTCATGCTCAGTAATCCAGTTTCCTAAACTCACATTTTACTGTCATTTTACAGAGTGGAAAATCACAATTTTACTGTCATTTTACAGATTGGAAAATCACAATACATGCTATGAATGTGGGAGGTCTGGGACTCTTATTTGCTGTGATACATGCCCATTATCTTTCCACTTGGATTGTGCACTTTTGCGCAAGGTTCCACGTGGCTCCTGGTCCTGTCGACAGTGTCGGTCCCCAGGTAATCACTTAGTCACATAAATTAACCCTGTTAAAAGTTTGTTGAAATTTTAGCTGGTATTTTGTATGATACAATGCATAAATGTACACATTGCCATTCATGTACAGTTAAGATACAGATTTGGAAATTAATATGGAGGGTTTTTAAGTGAAAAAAAAAAAAAAAATCAGTGGTTAACAACACAAAGAAAAGGAAACTTTTGTTAAGCAGGGTATGTGTTTCAGCTTCCTAATTACTGATAATGTAATGTCAGCATTCTAAAACAAGTTCATATTTGAATTCTCAGATCCAGTGAGGTGTATTTGTAATTAATGTAGGTTTTGATGGTATCTTTTTTTACAGACGTGAAAGAAAGCCAAGCAGATAAGAAAAAAGCCAAAGAAAAAGATAAAAATAAGGAGAACCAGAAAGTCAAGGATTCTAATAAAGAAAATAAAGAGAAGAGTGGAAAGAACAGTAAAAAAGAAAGTTCAAAGAAAGGCGTACCCAAAGAGAAAAACACCAATAAGAGTTCTCCTACTGACAGAAAGAGGAGAAGTGATGTCGATTCTAGTGAGCAGGCAGCAAAGAAACTTCGCTTGAGAGAAAATGAAGAAGGTCAGTATCTCACAGAGGATTGTATATTTTATTAATTTTTTTAAAGTCTAATATCCTAATGTTAAGACCTCAGGTTTGTTAGTTATGAAAAATACAAATTTATTAAAAATTTGTCATTTTATGACTTAATGGATTTTACAAATATTACAGAGAACACAACACCAAAGCGAACTCGTAGGTCTTTGGTGGATGAAGGTTGCGAGTTGAATACTCCAGCACTCGAAACCATATTAGAAGAACTGCTAAAGCACTCTCATAGCTGGCCGTTCGTGAAACCCGTATCTAAAAAAGAAGTAAGTATCCCTTTAATTATTGCTTACTGCACAGTAGAATGGGTTTGAAATTTACTTCTGAATGGGTTCGTGTTATGACAGTTTTGGAAGTGAAGTCAGTAATATACTAAGGAGATAGAAAACTGTCATGATGTAATTACTGCAGAGATGATTTTAACAGAAGCTGAAATGACATACATTAGACTGTTTTTCAGAATATGGAATTAGGGAACAAAGCTTGATTATTGGGAATGAAAGTCATAGTTAGGGTACAGTTTTTCAGAGTATGGAATAGGAACGAAGCTTGATGATTGGGAATTGGAAGTCATAGCTAGGGTACCAGAGAAAGTTGCAAACAAACCATGACTATTAGAATTGGAAATCATACCTAAGGTACAAAAGAAAGGTGATCAAACTGAATGTGGTAACTACAGACAATGCACTTCACTTAGGTCATTTGGCTTTTTCTTAGTAGGCTTGAGGAAGAAAACTTAGGGATGATCAGGCAGGTGTTATAAATGACAGAAATTACACTTATATGATACTTGTGGTAAAACATTGTGCAACAGTGTGTGTAATTCTAAAATCTGATGATGGTTACAATAAGGCATTTGGCAGCATCTGTATACCAGTATTATGGGTCTTGCATCATTAAGGCATTCCTGTGTAATTATCCATGAATGTCATAGGTGTAAAGTTATGTTGATGGGGTCTTTATCACATGAATTTCCAATAAATAGTGGGGTGCTAGAGGTGACTAGTATTTCATCATTGCTGCTTGCCTTTCTGTTGGGTTATATATGGAAGTCAAATATTGACATTTCTGACAAAAGTAAGATGATACATAATTCTATTTATGTTTTGCATTGCTATATGAACAAATCTTAGTATGGCAATGAGACTGAATGATTTTGTCAATTAGAAAATGGAACTAAGTTTGCAGTTTTTGAGTCAGTTGGCAGAGTAGTTTGAAGTCAGGAAATTAAGAAATTTATATATGTAGATTATGAAAGGCAGATGTGGATGGCTTGGGTGTGTCCTTCATACTACTCCTTTAAGAATAGTAAGTATAATGTCATCAGAGTTTCTGTGTACCATAAGAGTAGGAAGACCCATTTGTACTTAAATGAGAACTTCTGCAATTCATTAGGCATAGTGCACTTACATTCTATGAATTATTAGAAAATATATGTAGTGATCTTGTTTTGTGAAATCATCAACAGGCTCCTGACTACTATGACATTGTGAAGAAACCCATGGATTTCCGCAAAATCCACGGCAAACTCTTTGACATGAAGTACCTGAAGGATGAGGAGTTCATCGCTGATGTGATGTTAGTATTCCAGAACTGCCAACAGTACAACATGGAGGACACAGATGAATACAAAGCAGGAAAGATTTTGTCAAAGTACTTCCTGAAACGTGTCCATGAGCTTGGGCTTAATTATCAGGGAGAGAGGAAGCAACCAGCTAAAAAGAAAAAGGTCTGAAAACCTGGTCTTGTATTTTGCATTTACAGAACATAGTTTAAAATTAATTGTACATAAAGCACATTATTTGTTTCCAACATAAGGGTTAACCAGAAATGGAATACCCTGGTATTTTCCTAATAATGAAAAGTACTGTATAGTTTTCTGGTTATATGCAGTCAAAATATAGATTGTATGGTAAATTTTTTCTTTTGTTGAAGCTACAGAGTTTTGCAGATTTTAATGCAGAACTTTTTATGGAAAGGAGGGAAGATAAAATGTAGCATTTGAATACAGTTTAATTACACAACCTCAGGGTTTTAACTTTTTTTTTTTTTTTATTACATTTTGTTGTAAAATACTTTCAGATCAAAATTTTAGACTTAGTACCTTTGTTTGCACTACTCCAAATAAATTTCCTTGGCTCCAAATAAATTTCCTTGGCATTTTGATCAAAGAACACCAGGAAATGTCTCTTCTCTACAGTGAAATGTCATTATCCTTGACAGGAATCTTAAGGGAAATTACATAGAACAAGTAGGATGTGTGTAACTTAAAAAATAAGTAAATTCCAAATATCCTTTTGCCAAACCTTTCCATACTTTAACCACGTTGTTTGGTGGTGCTTTCCTGAAATTATCTTTCGATACACGACCCAAATATGTACAATACTATACATGAGGTTTGGCACCTGGTTTTTAGACTTTACCTAGCCTGTTATATGGTTTGATTTCCAACCAATTGGCTGAAATTTATTGATTTTTTTTTCCACTTTCTAGATGTTTTCTAGTTTTTCAAAGATATCAGTGGTGAACCTCTCCAGGTTTTGATATTGCCATTTCTGAACCTAAAAATATGTAATTTGAAAATCACATTTTATATATTTATTTTTTAAAAGTATTCGTATATTATCTGATAATAAACAACCTTTGTACAAAGCCTTTCATTTCTCATTTGTCCTTTAACCAGCCCGAGAAGAGTCTACTTGAGACTCAGAGGTCTGGAAAAACTAACCCCTGTTAATAATAATAATCCCATTTTTCCAGGTTTGTGTGAAAATCAAATTATACTAACAGAACTCTTATAATGAACAAGATGTCCCATGGTGGAATTTATTTTCAAATTAATTTTTAATTCAGCTTTGAAATTCATATTTGGAAGCTAAATACAAAATATTTTTAAACCCCATTTTGGGACCAGTAATGTATCTGGTAAACCAGAAACATGTCCTTTATAGAAAACCCAAAATTCTTACAAATATACTTTATTACAAAAATTACATTACACAGACTAAAACCAAAACTAAAAAAATTAATTTGATATCAGTTAACTTTGACAACTTGATGGAAAATAGGTACAATATTAAAAGGGCAATAACTTAGCCTTGAAGTAAGATTACTCTGTCTTGGGAAACTTTCTGAAGTTGTGTGTGATACGTTTGAAGTTTTTCATTCAATTCCCTTGATAACTGTGGAGAGAAAAATGCAAGCATTAAACAATTGGTTACAAAATATTGGTGATCGTTTAAGCAGATAATTTTCTAAATAGTATTCATGCAGTTTGTATATCTAGATAAAATGCAAATTACCTTAAATTTGACATCTGTTTTTACAATAATGCAAAATCTTTCATATGGAAACGCCTCTTAGGCGAGAGGTATTATTCAAAGATCGTGACTCGTACATCCTGGCATTAGGGATATTTGACATAGTTGAGTTTCCTGACAGTAGGTTATCATTACTAAATTTTCAGCATTCCATTTTATTTAATAATACATCCACTTCATTCCTCATGGGTTTAACACTGCTCCACCAGATTCATAACTTTGCTGAATTGATGGCTCTGCTGAGGTCATATAAACCCCATTAGAATAAGCATTTCGTAAATCTCTTATGCCAAACTGATCAAGCAACTATTAAAATACAAACAAAAGCAAGTGCCATTATGGACAAGAAATACATTATCAGAATTCTGCAAGAAGGGTTAAGAATACAAAATGATATTGTTATTTTACAATAAAGTTTTGTACATACTTACCTGGCAGATATATACTTAGCTTACGTCTCTGACGTCACGACAGAATTCAAAACTCGCGGCAAATGCGACAGGTAGGTCAGGTGATCTACCCCACCCGCCGCTGGGTGGCAGGTGATGAACCAATCCCCCTTTCCAGTCATCATTTTTCTTCCACCTGTCTCCTGAGGGGAGGCAGGGAGGGCCATCAATCGTATATATCTGCCAGGTAAGTATGTACAAAACTTTATGTAAAATAACTATCATTTTTGTACATGAACTTTCCTGCCAGATATATACTTAGCTGATTGACACCCTTGGTGGAGGGAAAAAGACAGAGGTAACAAGGAAAAAGGGGAAACAACATCTGTTGTAGGATACTAACAAACCTTGGTTCTTACCTGATAAGGCTGAAGACTTCATAGTTACTGTCTATTAGTCTGCAAAGCCTGAAGAGCTACAGCGAAGGCGTGACCTACAGCTGAAAAGACTCTTTGGGTCTACCGAAGGATTTGATATCCACTTACTCAGTAGAATCCAAGTCGGATCATGTCAATGGGGTTCGCCCTCTTAAATGACAGAGCCTGACCACTACCAATGCAGGGAGCTCTAGCACAAACAGATCACCTAACCATTCTAAATGTTAGCAATACGAATAGAAAGAGATGCCTACCCGCATCCTCTTTCAAACAACCATAAAAACACAACACAAACAATAGGGGAAAAAATTTACAAAGGATATTGCTTTAGCTCCCTGCCCCAGCACCGAATCCGCCGATACATACGGTCCTAACGCGAAGCACTTCTCGTAAGTAATCTTGACGTCTCTAAGGTAGTGGTTCGTGAATACTGAATTGCATCTCCAGAATGTTGCTTTCATCAGATTCTGGAGTGACATATTCTTGTTGAAAGCCAAGGACGTCGCAATGGCTCTTACCTCGTGAGCCTTGACTTTCAAAAGCTTGAAGTGATCCTCACCGCAAGCCAAATGTGCTTCCTTCACGAGGCTTCTAATAAAGAAGGACAAAGCATTTTTAGACAATGGTCTACTGGGATCCTTAACAGAGCACCAAAGTCTGTCCTTAATGCCCTTAAGAGACTTCTTCCGCTGGAGGTAGTATCTTAAAGTCCTCACAGGGCAAAGAGTTCTTTCTGGCTCTTCCCCTACCAGGGGAGCTAAGCCTGGAACCTCAAAACTCCTTGGCCAAGGATTTGAGGGGTTCTCGTTCTTAGCTAGAAAAGAAGGAAGGAAGGAACAAATCACGGAATCTCCTTTGAAACCTACCCTTCCTTCTAGAGCATGAAGCTCACTAACTCTTTTGGCAGATGCTAAAGCAAAAGAAACAGAGCCTTCTTCGTAAGATCCTTGAAAGAAGATGACTGGGGAGGTTCGAACTTAGAGGACCTCAGGAAACGAAGAACCACGTCCAGGTTCCAGCTCGGAATTTGAGACGAGGGTTTCTTGCAAGTTTCAAAAGATCTTAGCAGATCATGTAGATCTTTGTTGTTGGAGATATCTAAACTCCTGTGCCTAAACACAGCTGCTAACATGCTCCGATATCCTTTGATGGTCGAAACTGCAAGACCACATTTTTTTCCCTGAGAAAAACCAGGAAATCTGCGATTTGGGTCACAGAGGTACTGGAAGAGGAAAGCTTCTGGTTTCTGCACCAACGGCGAAAGACGTCCCACTTCGACTGGTAGACACTAAGGGTAGAGGGCCTTCTAGCTGATGCGATAGCCTTCGCTGCCTTAGCTGAAAACCCCTTCGCTCTGACAAGACTTTTGACAGTCGAAAGCCAGTCAGATTGAGAGCGGGGAGGTTTCTGTGATACCTGTCGAAGTGGGGTTGTCTGAGCAGATCTACTCTTTGTGGAAGAGCTCTTGGAAAATCCACTAGCCATTCCAGTACCTCTGTGAACCAATCTTGGGCCGGCCAGAATGGAGCTACCAGCGTCATCCTTGTCGCTTCCGAGGCCGCAAACTTTCTGAGTGTTTTGACTCAGAATCTTGAATGGAGGAAAAGCATAGACGTCCAGACCTCGCCAGTCTAGGAGGAAAGCATCGACTGACACTGCTCCTGGGTCCGAGATCGGGGAGCAGTAGAGGTCTATTCTCTTGTTCTTTGCTGTCGCAAAAAGGTCGATATGAGGTCTGCCCCATAACCTCCACAGGTCCTGGCAACTTCTGAGTGCAGAGTCCACCTACTCCGAGGGGAGCACTTGATTCCTCCTGCTCAGGAGAATCGGCTCTGACATTCCTTTCTCCCTGTACGAACCTGGTGAGGAGAACGATCTTCCTTGCCTGAGACCACACAGCAAGTCCTTCGCTGTTTCGTACAGGGAGAAAGAGTGTCCCCCCCTGCTTTCTTATGTAAGCCAAGCTGTGGTGTTGTCCGAGTTGACCTGAACTATAGCATTTCGGACGTGGGGCTCGAAGGCTTTTAACGCCAACCACACTGCCATCAACTCTTTGTTGTTGATGTGCCAGGACACCTGTTCCCCCTCCCAGGTGCCTGACACTTCTCTTGACCCTAGGGTCGCACCCCAACCCGTCTCCGACGCGTCGGAAAACAATACTTGGTTCGGGTTTGGCATGTACAGAGACAGACCTTCTGCAAATCGGAGAGGATCTGTCCACCACAGAAGGTCCTTCTTGATTCCTTTTGATATCCTGAAGGAGAATTCCAGGTCTAGAGAGAGACACCTCCAGTTCCGTAAAGGAAGAATTGGAGAGGTCTGAGATGCAACCTTCCCCTAGAGAAACGAATTACTCCAGCGAGGAAGTGTCCCCAACAGACTCATCCACTCCCTCGCTGTGCATGCATCTTTCTCTAGGAAGGTCGTTAGTTTCTCTTGGCAACGAGCAATCCTCTCTGGTGACGGATATGCCCGAAAATCCGGAGAAACCATCCGAATCCCCAGATATATCAGCTCTTGACTGGGGATTAATTGTGACTTCTGGAAGTTCACCAGAAGCCCCAACGAACTTGCTAAAGTCAGTGTCTTTTGTAGGTCCTCCAGACATCTTTCTTGTGAGCTTGCTCTGATCAGCCAATCGTCTAGATAGAGAGACAGCCTCACTCCCTCCAAATGTAGCCACTGCGCTACATTCTTCATTAAACCCGTGAAAACTTGAGGGGCTGTCGAAAGGCCGAAGCACAAGGCCCTGAATTGGAAGATCTTCCCTCCCATCATGAATCTTAGAAACTTCCGTGAAGAAGGATGGATAGGCACATGGAAGTAAGCGTCCTGAAGATCTAGGGACACCATCCAGTCCCCTGGACGAAGAGCCGCCAACACTGAAGAAGTTGTCTCCATGGCGAACTTCCTTTTTTCTACGAAGACATTCAGGGCGCTTACATCCAGAACCGGTCTCCATCCTCCTGAGCTCTTGGGAACTAGGAACAGTCTGTTGTAAAAACCCGCAGAATGAGGATCTTTCACTAGTTCTATCGCCTCCTTCTCCAGCATAAGATCTACTGCTAGAGAGAGGGCTTGATTCATGATGGGGTCCTTGTACTTGGCTACCAACTCCCTCGGAGTCGTCGTCAACGGAGGTCTTGATAAGAGAGGAATGAGGTAGCCTTTGCGGACAATCGAGAGTGACCAGTTGTCCGCCCCTTTCTGGACCCAGACGTCGGCAAACTTCAGAAGTCTGGCACACTGATGTCTGGAGGACTTGAATCCTACTTCTTCCCTCTGATGGATCTAGAGAAGGTCTTCCCTCGTTTAGTGGGTTCTAGATCCTCTAGAGGAAGAAGCTCTGGCAGGAGGGACTCCTCGAAAGGGCTCCTGCCTAACTGGAGTCTCTCTCTTGGTTTTAGCTTGGAAAGAAGAGTGAGGCTTCCTGGTAGACTGGGCTAGCATGTCCTGTGTAGCCTTAGCTGAAAGGGCACAAGAAACATCCTGAACGATCTTCTTAGGGAAGAGTTGAGGAGAGAGCTGAGAATACAGGAGAGAGGCTCTCTGAGCATGCGATACTGATTTCGTCAGGAACGAACAGTACACAGATCTCTTCTTGATCACTCCCGCTCCGAAAAGTGAAGCTATTTCACTCGATCCATCCCTCACTGCCTTGTCCATACACGTGAGAACACTGATAAGATCCTCAGGAGAAATGGAATCCGGGGTCTGCGTCTTCTTGGCCAAAACGCCCAAAGACCAGTCTAGGAAGTTAAACACCTCCAGGACTCGGAACATTCCCTTCAACAGGTGGTCAAGCTCATTCATCCCCCATGTCGTCTTAGCAGACATGAGGGCAGAGCGTCGAGAGGAATCCACCAGTGAAGAGAAGTCCGAGTCTGCCGAGGATGGAAGAACGAGGCCCAAGGGTTCTCCCGATTCATACCAGAATCCTAGTTTCCCAGTAAGCTTAGAAGGAGGGAAAGAGAACACCATCTTCCCTTTCTCTTCCTTCGAAAGAAGCCACTCACCAAAACCTCTAAGCGCCTTCTTCATAGAGATTGCAGGCTTCATCCTGACACAGGATGAAACCTTCGAAGTTTTCGAAGTCGAAAATAACGAAAGAGGCGAGGGCGGGGCGACAGGAGAAAGGGCGTCTCCAAATTCCTGAAGCAACAGGTCCGTCAACCGCTTGTATGAAGAAACGGAGGAATCTTTAGGAATTTCTTCTTCCGAGGGATCCTGTTCTTCTTCCGCCGAAGATCCTTCACGATCCTTACGATGAAAGGCTGTCTTGTCCTCTAGCCGAGAGTCCATCCTTGGAAGAATGTCTGGAAGAACTCTGACATCTAACCGGGGAAGTTATAACTTCCGTTGAGCTTCTACCTGAAAACTCCTTCTTGTCAGGATGAGGGCGCATTCTAGGCTCTTGGCGCCTAACGAACGCAGGGCGAAAATCTGGCGAAGAGCGCCTATCAGGCGAAGAGCGCCTATTAGGCGAAGAGCGCCTATTAGGCGAAAAGCGTCTATCAGGCTCCTGGCGCCTGTCTAAAGGAGAGCGGCTGCCTGGCGAAGAGCGCCTGTCATGCGGGAAGCGATTATCAGGCTCTTGGCGCCTGCTGCGAGGAGAGCGAATCTCTGGCGACGAGCGCCTACCAGGCGAGAAGCGTCTGACAGATTCCCGGCGCCTAACTCGAGGAGAGCGAAAATCGGGAGAAGAGCGCCTTGAAGGAGAAGAGCGCCTACCAGGCTCTTGGTGCCTGCTCAGCGAAGGGCGGCTGACAGGAGAAGAGCGCCTGTCTACCAAAGGGCGTCTGGTCACAGGAGAGCGAAAGCCTGAAGGAGAGCGGCTACCATGAGAAAAACGCCTACCAGGCTCCTGGCGTCTGCCAGCGGGAGAGATCCTGTCTCGAGACGAGCGCCTGTCAGGAGAGGCTCGTCTACGGGAAGCATGCCCCTTGTCCGACGGAGAAACGATGTCCGCAGGAGAGCGCCTCGTACTACGATCCACTCCTGGAGAGAGGGCGGTTACTGACGAATAGCGTAAGCCTGGAGAAGAGCGCCTGGACTTCTTTACCGGGAGCGAGACGTCCTTCCTACGACCAGCATTCACAATCAAGGAGTCAGCCAGAGCCGTAATCTGCGCCTGCAGACTAGCCAACACACGTGTAGGAGACTTAACAAAGTCCTTCACGGAGACGCAGCTCGATCCTTACTAGGAGAGCGAAACTCCAAAGAAATCCTCGGTTTCTTGACATCCAATCCAGGATTTTCCGAAAAAACTTCAGGGCTGGAGGGGAGAGCGGAAGAAGCCTGCCAGGCTCTCTTCGACGGCCGAGAAGCTTCCGAGGAGCTCCAACCACGTTTGGGCGAAGGAGAAGGCGAAGACGAGAAGCATTGCCGTAAGACTTCTCTCTTGGCGCGATCCAAGGTAGCCTGGGATCGAACATCAGGCGCTACCGAGGGACGCCTGACCGGTGGGGGTTCTCCCTAACCTTCCTGCGGCTTTCGACTTTCCTCCTCCACTGGGTCTGGGAGTCTGGAAGAGGTCTAGGCCTAGAAGCATTAGGGAGCCGATCAGACGCACCCTCCACTGCACTGGGATCACTGCACAAATTGCTATCACTCTTACCTTCTAGCACTTTAATTTTCAGCTCCATGCTGCGAATAGTGGCTCTCATAGTGTCCACCTCCGAAGGCGCATCTTCGGGTTCGGTGCAGGAAGCAGGGGCTGAAACTGGTAAAGGCGCTACGTCTACAACAGGGTTATCAACTTCAAACTCGCTAGCGCGAGACCTACTAGAACTTCTAGATGAAGCTTTCCTAACCTTGTCCTTCTCAAGCTTTCTTACATAAGAAGAAAGCGCCTTCCATTCTTCTTCATTCAAATTACCACATTCATTACAAGGGTTAATAAATGAGCAGTCATTCCCCCTACACCTCATGCATACTGTGTGAGGGTCTACCGCAGCTTTCGGTAGCCTCACCTTACAATCGGTAACAGAACAAACTCTGAACATAGTTGATTTCTTAATTTCCAAATCAGACATAATGAAATTCCAAGAATAATCAAAAGAATAATCCAAAACCGGTCCACAAATCGCAAATGCCAAGCCAAGGAGCAGGTACTTCACCAAAAGTCCGTTGAAACAATCCAGGGCGAAAACGAGTAATAATTCAAAATCGAGAGGTATCGACCAACAGATGTAGTCGACACCGGCGACAGAAAAATTATGACTGGAAAGGGGGATTGGTTCATACACCTGCCACCCAGCGGCGGGTGGGGTAGATCACCTGACCTACCTGTCGCATTTGCCGCGAGTTTTGAATTCTGTCGTGACGTCAGAGACGTAAGCTAAGTATATATCTGGCAGGAAAGTTCATGTACAAAAGTAGTGTTTAAGATGCTAAGACAAAAGTTGACAGTACACATAAAGTAGATTTTGTAATGTGCAGTATAAACAATACCATAGAAGAGGATTGCAATCTTATACCCTGAAAGACATGCACAAGACAACATACTAATGTACATACAATAGAGGTACTGAAATACTGTGAAATGTATAAATACCTCTGCAAAATATTTATTCTGTTGGACTTCTCGTAGTTCTAACAGTAGCTTATCTAATGCTGTGTATGGCATCCATACAGGTGCTTCTCTTGAATGCAAAGCATTACGTAGTCCAACCTGTTGAAGCAGATTTTTTAAATTTTCTATTTTCCATTATCAGACTAACCAGCCTGAGAAGAGCTTTTTGTTAGCCTCAGAGGTCTGGATAAACTAATCCTTTATAATAAATATTATTATCAGATCAGATATGGGTTTTAATAAAGCCTTTAAGAACTAAGGTAAATATTTACAGTTAACAAACAATATCAGTATTTACTCAAAGCTATCAAACTTACTTGATCTGTGCCATGACCTAAAATACCATCAACATACTGGCAGGCTAATCTCACACCATCTTCCAACAAGCCATGGTTAACATACAGCTGCAGTAATTCTCCACAATTACGCAACTGCAAAAATATTTTTTTAATTTTAATAAATTATTTTTACACAAATGTTTAATAAATCTCTTTTGATAGAAACAACTCATACTGTTATATCCATTAATATTAATTCATCTTTGTTTCAATGACATCACCAAGTCATATCTCTAGAGGCTGGACATCTAGACAGAAAGACACCTAGGGGAACATAAGAGTTAAAGGCAAAAAATAAATAAATAAATATAATACAGCTCAGCCCAAAGGGGTGCCACAGGAGACATTTTGTAGCAACCGAGTGTATCGTGTAATAAACATTAAGTAGCCTCTTGCATGGATACTGTTCACCCATAGCAACTATATCTACAACAGACAAAAACCAACACATAATCAGAGCATACGTTCATAAATATTGCTCTCTTATGTAGTCCCCTTACCTTGTATGAATTGACAAGCCATGTTGGCAACACTGTCGTGTGCTGAAGTAAAACTGAGCAGACTGTGCGATGAAGTACTGACTGATTACCTTGCTCCTCCTCTTCAAGCAAATCTTTTAATAGATTCCACCATACTTCATTTTCATCACCTTCCTCTGAAGAAAATGTAAAACAAAAGATTCTGATTTCAGTAATCACTATCACATAATACTACAAGTACTAAATTCATAAATTCATTATCATGAAGACAAAAATTAAACTAGGAAAAATGAGGAAATTTACTTTAGGCTAAAAAGATTAGATTTTAAGAGTAGTTCAACATTCAAGGGCCAAAATAAGTATGTTAATTCCATTTCACATATTTACCATGGGATTTCACAACATACATTTACAAAGTGTCTGTCACACATAACTATAATTCCACCTGCATGTGCGACTAAAGTTGTCAAACACATTCATACATGTAGTATAGATACAATAAATGCACAAGTCCTGCTTCTTGGCTACTTTAAAGGAATTAAAATGAACCAATTTGAAATCTTTTTAATGCAATATATAAATAAAACTATTCTGTCTCCTAAATGAAGCACTTTCATATTTTTTCACTGTCAGTTATAAAGTTTTTCATAACTGAGAGGTAATAATAAAAAATTAAACACATAATAAAGGAAACTCATCAGAACCAAAAGGAAAATGAACAAGGTAATATTTAATTCCTCCGAAAACTTACTGATAATTCCATTGGCCTCTCGCAAAATGTGAGCCTGCGATGGTTGGGGATGCAAGCATGCATTGGCAAGTCCTTGGAAAATGGGGACAACGGAGAGGTCAAATAGTTTTGCGAGTCGTACCGCTTCTCTGAACAGACGGCCATGAGTTAAAAGGCTGATGGTGTCATTAGCACTCAAAGGTCCACCTATAACAAAAAACAGATGTAATGCACTAGACTGATTAAAGATGAAATCGTCGCTACTACTAATATTTTTTTTATCACAATTCCCCTTAGCAGGGTCAGATGTTGATTAGTTTTTTAAGTATATGTAACACCATTGGTGTGAAACTGCCATAATAAATAATCCTACCTGCTGCTTGACTATCAGGCTGCAATTTCAGCATCTTTAGCCTTGCATGGACGAGTTCATATTCCCTTTCTATGTGCTTCAGTTCCAGCACTTTGACCTGAGGCTTCTTTCGACACAAAGGAGGAATCACAGACGTCCCACTCACGCTTCGTTTGGAACCATTACCATCTGTAATACAAAATGTGTTGAAGAAATACCTACATCCTAATTTCAAACAATAAGTTATAAATCCACTTCAAATAAGTAAAGCCTTAAAGTCAGGACAAACAGTAGAGTAAGAAAATAAAAGCGAATAAACTGATTTAAAGTGTTTTCTTCAGATACCTTTAGCATTATCATATTACGGAATGAGACAAAACGACATGAATATATCAGCATGCTTCCACAATACTGTCCATATGTGAAGAAGAAATAAAGAGAATGAATATGAAAAAACCACATACAGTAACAACTAATAGTAATTCAAAACAATGCCTAACAATAAACAAATGATGGATGTGTTAATATGAAATAACAAATTAATGTTGTACAAATATATGCTTGATTTTACCCTCCAACATGGGAAGCCTACTCTACTGGTTAAAATACATAATCAGCACTTGGCTCAAGGCAATTAAATGTCCCGCTTCATAAACACTAGCAGTCAGAAATAGTCCGATCATTTATGACATGCTTACAGAAAAGATGTAATGTTCTAGATCAAAATAAAATTCCACCAGCAAGGACCATACCAAAAATGCTGTATGTACTACACGAGATACTTGAGTGTGTCTTACTTGATCCTTTCTCAGAACCATCATCTGATTCTCCTGACGCCTTAGGCAGTGGTTTGAGAATCCATGCCTGTTCTGATGGTATGTGTCTCAAGCAATTAAGGCATGCTAGGTAACACTTGGCCTGCTGCCTCAGCCCCTTTTCACCTAAGCCTTCTACATTGAGACGAAGGGCACACTCATACATGACACAAGCACCTGTAATATAAGTTCACTGAGTGTTATAAATCTTCTAAATGTCTACAGATTGCAAATAAAATGAACTAATCCTGTAAATCTTTGTTCACATGGAATGCTTACAAGCAATTTTTTAAAAGCTGTCTCAATTGATGAACACCTGCATATTATACACAATATTTCACAGTAATATAAAATCTGTCAAAACCACTGCAACACATCGCCTTCAAAAGTCACATCAAAGAACTATGCAAATCAAATCTATTGTCTCACCTTTTTTATAATTGTGCTTTCTAATGTGAAATGCATATAGAAGATCATAGTAATTGTTAACAAGAATGTCTGCCGATCGTGCACGGTTCTCCAAAATTGTGACAACATCAGACTCCAAACTTCCATACTGATAATTTACTAAAGTCTTTAAGCATCTGTTAAAAAAGAAAAAATTAACAGCAAACTAAACAGTGATGTCAAAAAGTTAAGAAAAAACTCAAGTTAACCCTCAATAATAACCAAACCAAATGCAAAATACACGTTCAAGGTAAGATGTTCAGCTTAAAATGTTCAAGCTAAATGTAATGTTCACTAGATACTTTTAGCAGAAAAAAAGAAACATAAATTTCCCAGTAGCAAGTTGGCTTCAAAATTACAAATCTTAGAAGTAGTTTAGATTTTCCATAAGTAGACAAACAAGACTTATATTTGGGAGTATTCCTCAATGCAAGCTGGAATAGGTTGCTGAAACTTGGTAACAACTGCCATCAAGCACTTTTTTCTTCACTATCAGGAATTACGTTGAGTGGTTGAGGTGAGATTTTCACAGACGGCCATGCTCCTAGTCATGCATGAGCAGAGAAGCAATGACTCCTGTAACCTCCTATACAAGCCAGCATATGGCTGCAAGGTTAACAGGGCCTTCAGCCATAGCATTTTCTTTACCATTCCCTTCACTTCTCAACCAGCCCGAGAAGAGTCTACTTGGGACTCAGAGGTCTGGAAAAACTAAGCCCTATTAATAATAATCCCTTCACTTCTGCAGATTGGGACAGAGTAGGTTTAGAGGGCCTCAATGGAAGGTTGAGAATAGTATTGTACCAGGTGACAAGATACAGAAGGATATCAGTCCTAGAAAGGTAGTCTGTAACCCTTCCTACCTTAACACCTTGAGTAAAGGCAACTGGAGGGTTGGGCTGTCAACTTCAACACCCCTCTCCTTTCTTCTTCCTCTTAATTCCCTTCCTAGTCAAAGATGGAAGGGGATGCCAAAAGGACTGGGAAGGCTCCTGGTTATTAAAAGGAAGAAGTTTGAGTTCTGTGTCTTGGTTTTGTGGAAGGGGGACCCCTCCTGATACCAGACAAAGAAGGTATGGCCATCCCTGGGTTGGCAGTCGGTGATTGAAACTATTTTGTGGGCCAGATAAGAACAAGCAGAGTAGGAATGAAATGGAATATAGAATTTTGCCCGAAAGCCAAGTGTTGGGACCTATGAATTCATTCAATGCTGAAAAGAAAATTGTTAGTTGAAAGGTTTTAAATGTGTAACATGAGGGGAACTTCACAAGTGCACTATGAAACAATTGTTAGGAGAGGGTGGAGAGTAAGGTGAAAAAAAGAAGAAGAAAAAAAAAAAAAAGAGAATATGAACAGCTGTACAGTAAAAGGAATGAAAGGGGTTGCAGTTAGGGGCCAAAGGGACGTTGCGCAGAACCTTAAGTAAACGGAAGGTAGGGAGACAGAGGGCAATCTGGGAGGAATAAGCCAAAATGATTCAGCAGTATCAAAGAAGTAATCCCCTTTGTAAAAACGGGCAAACATCTTTTAGCCTTCCTTTACTGCCGCTGAACCTATCGGCTGTAGAGACCAGCCACCACACTCAGCACCAATGCAGATTAACATATTTGGTTTCACTAACACCATGACCATAAAGTTTCCAAACAACTGCTTTACATCACAACTTTCGATGTTTGCATTTATTGTTCAAACCCATGTTGAAAAAAACACAATCACCTCACATACAATGAAAAAATGAAAGAAGTTTCAATCTGAAGTAAGTCAAAGCAAAACAAGACTTAATTTGATAGTGTCTGTAGACAAAGTGCTTTATGATGGCAAGTGGGGGAGGAGGTTCTCCCCCCTCTCACAAACCTATCAGCAGTTATCTAACCTGTTACCAAGATTCAATACCCAATTCTAGCTCACAGTAGGGAATTTTCCTACATAAAAGGCAATTGTTTGTACTCCAAAAGGAACAAATAACATCTTATGTGAGGTTCAAAATACAAAATATTACTTTAGTCATTAGTTGTGATACCCTATATGTAAAGCAAAAACTACAACTAAATACAACAGTCCTTACTTTCTATCATGTAATGAAATAATCAGTTGTCTCAAGCAGTTGCGTCTTCGGTGGGGATCTGGGAACGATGAGAGGGCTGTAAAGGCTTCATCATGGTGCTGCAGTTCGAGGTGATGCTTAAACACAACTAAATATAGTGCAGATAATGAAGGATGATCAGCAGATGCTATTGATACTCCTTTTTGAGCGACCTGGAGAGCTAAATCAGGGTGACCACTTTGTTCCAACAGACGTATGACACGTAGGCAGTACATGACTCGTAGCTGGTCAGGTGGTGTGTCAGCTCCACCACCAGCTACTTTGATAGCAAGAAAATCTTCAGTCATAATGCCATCCTGGGCTGCCATAAATAGATGTGCAGCTTTTGAAGCCTCTCCTTGGTTGAGAAGCGCAACACCAAGTAAGAATTTTCTGGAACAACTGTTCCACTCACACCAAGGCTGAAGGAGCCGTACATATTCTTGCACGGCGCCATGTTGTCCACCCCACACTAACCATTCTACTAATAAAAGACATCTGCTTATGGGCCAGGCAAGCTGGGATACAGTTACAGATAATGGCATTAAAAGTTCACTCCATTCCCCATCAGCACCACTATTATTGGCATCAGACTGAGTTATAGTAGGCATCGCTAGAGAACGAGCATAATCTCCCCCACTGTTCATAAAAAAGAGCTCTAAGACAGCTGTTGGTCGACCGAGACCTGACGGAGACAGAACAACTCCTGGACCTTCACTTAGGGAGAGTGCAGCTAACTGACGTTTTCCAACATCCAGGGTTGCCTGACTTGCCTGGATGGCCGCTGCAGTTGATATATGAAGAAGAGCAAAATAAGCTTGGGTCAGGAGGGAAGTTTTAGGCAGCAAAGTTGAGCGCATCTGAGCCACAGAGTCCGTAGTCAGTCGACACTGGTGACCAAGCTGCAGGGCAACTTGCTGCAAAAGCAAAAGATCTCGACAAAGGTCCAACCTAACTCGTGCCATCTGAGCTACAACTGCACTGATTACGGATGCACCTGCACATCCTCTAAATGCTTCAGATACTGACTGAGGTGGAGGTAAGCCCCCATTTTCCAGCACTAAAGAATCTGGCATTCCCATGTCTAGCTGTAATGCGTGTAAATACCCCCACAATCCTCCAACTATTCCTGTTACACCTGCAAGTTGCTGACTCAGACTGGCACCCAAGTTGGAACTATCAGCTAGAAGAGATGCGGTGATGGAGTCTCCCACTTGATCTGGTGACTGTAGGTGATGTAAATCAAGGAGAAAAGCGGCAGCAACTTCTGGGGGGAGAATTTCGCGAATTTTACGTAGTGGACGTGCCAAGGCTATCACAGCAGCAGTTACAACTGTGTCCTCACTTAAAACCCCATTCAATGATGTAACATTCAAGCTTTCAATAGGAGCAAGAGATAAAATCTCGAGTGCATCCATAGGTCGGATCCATGAAACAACTTGTTTCCTGACAATGCCAATAATTCTGTCTGCTCCAACGCCCACTATACCAACTGGTTTGTGGCCAACCTATTGAAAAAACAAAAAAAATCTCAGTAATGAATAATATCATGAAAATAGTATGGACTAGCTTGAAAAACAATTCCATATGCAATAAACACAAATCAAGAGCATGGGTAAATTACAAATGAACACAGTAGAAAATCTTATTTCTAGTTTTCACATAATCATCATCAAATTAAAGCAGTTACATTTCTGTAATTTAAAACTAAACAATTTTTGCTTCATACATTACAAGCCTTTTGCTTTTACCAATGCCATTATCCCTAGTTAAATGCTGCAGATCCAAATTGTCACATGCGATAAGAAAAGAAAACTTGGAAGGGAAAGACATCCAGGATGCTTCTTATCTCACCTGCTATATGAGTGTGATGGTTTGAGAGAAAAACCATTCTAGTAACACTTATCCAAAGTCAATAAGATATCTAATGGAGAGTTAGAATTTTCTGAGACCTTGCTTTCAAAGCTTGTCTGGTATAAACAAGATGTATGTGGATTAACTGTGACATCATTACTAAAATATTTGCTTGCTTCAAATCAATTTATGCAATTTGAAGCAACCAGTGGTAATGTCTTCAAAGCACATATCAAATACGTACAGACCTACCTTCAGAAATATCACCTAAAGCTCCCACTCTTTAGAGTTCACAACCTAGGCTTATCACATTTCTTAACCAATCTTGAATTTGCAAAAGCATCTCCTGCTTCTCATGCTAACAGTTCATCTGTCTCTTGCAGGCACTATACGAGCTCTTAAATCTGCCTTTTTCACATAACTGACGACAAAGATGCTATGGATATTCTCTTTTGGGTTATGCTTTTATTTATTTCAGTTAATTTATATTAAAAGCTGCTCTCTATCATTACACTCCACAGTTGAAGGGCAGATTCTCCTTTCCTTCCTGGTATTCTCTTTACCAACCATCACAAGATGAGCTTGAGAGGTAGTCAAGCCTCATTTCAACGACTGTTCATAAAATCTGCAACAATTCTGATACCTGGTGGTTCTTTCTTCCTCTTAAGTGAATTCTATACGTTTGATAAAATCAGGAAAGGAATGGGAGCATTTTTGGCAGGCAAGATAGGATTATACCCATTGGACATCTCTTATACGGGTATTCTAACCACTGCTTTACTTGACTTAGATAACTTCAAATGCAATTGAACTATCAGTTAACTACCATTAACCAGGTATAATGAAATAAAAGAGACAAAAAGGTAAGTAAAAATTATATATATACTTTTGGATTAAAGATACACATTCAGTACATCTGCCAAAACTTCTTACCTGATGATATTGCAAGGTATGTGAGTAAAATGTAGCCCATGCCTCCATGGTAATCTGGGCTATTTCCTCTTCACTCAAGTCTGAATTGAGCCTCGCTTCAACTTGCTCTCTCAAAGCTGCTTCCACTTCTTCCTGCAGCCTCCACATGTCCCGATCACCAACAAAAGACATTTCAACACTACGTCGATAAATCTGCAAAATGAAAGCTGACCTGTACACACAAATGACAGTTACTATCTTTGGTACTTACTATCCAGTATTTTACTAGTTTTCCCACAATCAATTTGAGACCTAGTTTGCTATAAGCTTTCGTGATATCAAGACAAGAGCCTAACCTGTAACATCAACACTTTTCACTTTGTACAGTCTCAGTATACCCCATTAGTGATCTCTTAACATACGTACTCCTATTTCAGTAGTCTTGTTAAATTATCTTTTATAACTAACTCACTCTAAAATACTAAAATTTAGGTGTTTTACAAGGCATTTCATAATTACTGAGTACATCTGTGTGGTGAATTAGGTTATTCACAGTTGGACAAGAAATAAATTCTCTCCTTTCTAGTGCACCTCCTCATCTATGCTTTCTTCATGGTTCCCTAGGCCTTCCCAATGGTCTTTATCCTACCACTCCCTAATTAACTACTTCCCTAACTAACTTTCACCTCCCCTAGCACTGATATTTCAGTTTATTTTCAGCATATGGCTATCAACATTAATTTTATACGTGAGTCTATGCAATAGAGAAATTCTTAATGACCAAGCAACATGCCACATATATTTCTGTCTTAATTTCTGACTTAACTGTACACCAGGAAAAATACCAGCTGATGTCAAAGTTGTCAGTTTTACAAGTATACGTAATAAGCATGTTTCCAGTAATAATTATTCTAATTCTTCACTTATAATTTCCTTTACTCTGCAAAGCACTTCTTTGTAATCCCAAATATTCTTGCCTATGTCTTCTGATTTTCTAGTTTCAATGTTATTTCATTCTTTATCTTATTATGCTCTACCATTTCCACTTGGTCTTCAACCTTGCTATTATTTTAGCTGTGCCTATTATCTTTTATTTCTTATATATGTACAAGAATAAAAGTAAAACAAACTCTTGTTTCCTTGTTAATACTTACAACTAAACATTTTCTGAAAGCATGAAGGCTTGCATGAAAAAACCTGACAATGAGTTCCTAAAACATAATTGCGTTCATAATTCAAGTCTTCAGACTGGGTGATAAAGTAATGAAGGATAAACTACTTACCCCAAGAGCTTTCCTAAGAGTGTAAGCAGAAAATCGATTTGGAGTAAAGAGCTCTCGAAGGTAAACTTCTTTTGGGTCTAAATAAGGATCTGTAAGAGGTACATCTTTATCTGGTGGCTGTTCCAGTACCACAGCTGATAAATCAAACGGTGCTTTGACTTCCCCTTCCCCGTCCACCGAGGCGTACAACAACTGAAAATATATAAAACAAGCATATATAATAAAGGGTAAAATGTGACATTTCATTGCATATAACAGAAAAACTTTTTATACAGAATAGTCACAATAACAAAATACCTTATACAAATTCACTCAAAATTATTCATATGAATAAAACTAGAAAACTTGCAAAAATATCAAAATATAAGTATTAGAAAAATAATTCATCCCATTAGGTCTTACATGCTAGGATTGTTACTTCAGAATTTTTTTTTTTTTTTAATGAACATACTGTTTACGTGTGTGCAAAAATACAAGAATTATTGTAAGTATAGTTTTATGAGACTTTGAAATAAACACAATTCTCAACCAGTACATATATACTTCAATATCTCAACCTGCAACTCAAACCAAACAAACTAATCTATATACTGAGACTTCTTTTGTATTACCAAAGTAATCTAGAAAGAAACTCACCTGTGTGTCATTACTTGCATCTGTCCACAAAGTCCAGATATATGAAGTTGTAAGGCTGAAGTCTACCAAGTCAAACTGAAATAAAATCGATGCAAGAGTTAGTTGTATACAAGGGACTCTGGTTGTTATGACATATACGACGCTTTATAGTTACTTAAAATCTATTCATTACTGTACTATTGTATATTCATGGCAATCAGGTTGTTCCAAAGGAAAGTGTTAATTTTATAATGACCCGTGTATATATTCTATTTCTGTTTACCAACAGCAAGAACAATAAAAACCATTGAAAAAATGATATTGTTATGTTACAATAAAGTTTCATACATACTTACCTGGCAGATATATACATAGCTAAGACTCCGTCGTCCCCGACAGAAATTCAAATTTCGCGCCACTCGCTACAGGTAGGTCAGGTGATCTACCGGCCTGCCCTGGGCGGCAGGACTAGGAACCATCCCCGTTTTCTATCATATTTTCTCTCTTCCACCTGTCTCCTGCGGGGAGGCTGGGTGGGCCTTTAATTGTATATATCTGCCAGGTAAGTATGTATGAAACTTTATTGTAACATAACAATATCATTTTCATACAATCAACTTACCTGTCAGATATATACATAGCTGATTGGCACCCTTCGGTGGAGGGTAAGAGACAGCTACTATATGGAATAGACAGGTAAACAACATATGTTGTAGGTATAAATAAAACCTTGGTTCCTACCTGATAGGTGGTAGACTTCGTGGGTGTTTGCCCAGTAGTCTGCATCACCTCAAGAAACTTTAGCGAGATATATGATCTATGGCCAAGAGTTCTTGTGGGTCTGCCGATGGGGTCTTACCCACTTACTCGGCAGAGCCTAAAAGGACTTTGTCAATGGGTGCTGATCCACTTATATGACAATACACCTTATGAAGGAGCACACAACCAATCCCGACCACCTGATCCTAACCATATGTTAGAACTAAGGATTGTTACGAGTTATCCCCGAACTCGTCACAACAACCGTAACTCAAAACCACTACGCACACATACATAATTTTCAAAAAAAAATTATACTCAACTAATTGGATATGACAAGAATTCTCTTACTGAACAACATAGACGGCCGCCCGTGCTAGCCTAAGTCCTCCATTGTTCGAAGAGACTCTCGACCATATCCAAAAAGAAGAAAAGTATATACATTTAAGGATTGGTGTCGGCTCCCGTACCCAGAATCGTATCCGCCGATACGAAAGGACCTAGAGAAAAACACTTCTCATATGTCACACGCACGTCTTTCAAGTAATGAGATGCAAATACTGAGTTGCATCTCCAAAATGTCGTATCTATGATGTTTTTAAGCGACATATTCTTATGAAACGAGAGAGACGTCGCTATAGCTCTCACTTCATGAGCTTTTACTCTCAACAGTTGTAACTGTTCGTCAGGACAGGCCTTATGAGCGTCTGTAATGACGTTTCTTACAAAGAATGCCAGCGCATTCTTGGACATCAGTCTTGTGGGGTCTTTTACCGCGCACCAAAGACCTTGTCTAGAGCCTCCCATTTGATGCTTTCTCTGAAGGTAGAACTTCAGAGCTCTAACAGGGCATAGAGACCTCTCTGCTTCTCTGCCTACGAGACTCGACATGCCTTTGACTTCGAATGACTTAGGCCAGGGATTCGTAGGATTCTCGTTTTTCGCTAAAAACAGGGTCTTAAACGAGCAAATCGCTGAGTCTCCCTTGAATCCTACTTTATCCTGCAGAGCATGCAATTCACTAATTCTCTTTGCCGTAGCTAAAGATAATAGGAATAGGCATTTTCGGGTAATGTCTCTAAACGATGCCCGATGAGGAGGTTCGAATCTTTCCGATGACAGATACTTTAGGACTACGTCTAGGTTCCAGTTCGGAGGTACTGGTTCCTTAGACTTTGAAGTCTCAAAAGACCTTATGAGATCGTGGAGATCTTTATTATCTGCCAGATCTAAACCTCTGTTCCTGAATACAGCCGAGAGCATACTTCTGTATCCCTTTATTGTGGATACGGCTAGATGAGATTTTTCTCTCAGGAATAGCAGGAAATCAGCAATTTCCGCTATAGAGGTAGTGGAGGAGGACAACTTCTTGGATCTACACCACCTTCTAAATACCTCCCACTTTGATTGGTATACTTTCGTAGTGGAGGTTCTGCGTGCTCTCGCGATCGCGCTTGCCACTTCGCGAGAAAAGCCTCTCGCTCTGACAAGTCTTTCGATAGTCGAAAGGCAGTCAGAGCGAGAGCGGGGAGGTTTTGGTGGTACCTCTTGAAGTGTGGTTGTCTGAGAAGATCCATCCTTCTTGGTAGGGATCTTGGAAAATCTACGATCCACTCTACCACCTCCGTGAACCATTCCTGGGCCGGCCAAAAGGGGGCTATTAACGTCATCCTCGTCTCTTTTGACGCCACAAACTTTCTCATTACTAACCCCAGGATTTTGAATGGGGGAAAAGCATATACGTCTACTCGAGACCAATTTAGCAGGAAGGCGTCTACCATAAGAGCTCTTGGATCTTCCACGACCGAGCAAAAAACTGGGAGCCTTTTTGAAATGAATGTTGCGAAGAGATCCACATGAGGAGTTCCCCACAGAGACCAGAGATCGAGACACACTTCCTCGTGTAGTGTCCATTCTGTATGAAGGACCTGGTTCCTCCTGCTGAGCCTGTCCGCCCTCACATTCCTTACTCCCTGTACGAACCTTGTCAGCAGGGAGATGTTCCTGTGAGACGTCCAAAGTAATAGGTCTCTCGTGAGCTCGTAAAGGAACGAGGAGTGCGTCCCTCCCTGTTTCCGAATGTAGGCAAGTGCGGTGGTGTTGTCCACGTTTACTTGCACTACCTTGTTTGACACCAGAGGTTCTAGGCTCTTCAAGGCCAGATGTACGGCGAAGAGCTCTTTGCAGTTTATGTGCCAAGACACCTGTGCTGGTTCCCAGGTGCCTGACACTTCCTCTGAGCCTAAAGTCGCTCCCCAACCTCTCTCCGACGCGTCGGAGAACAACACTAGGTCTGGGTTCTGTGTTCTTAGAGAGATCCCTTTGTTCTCTTTCAGAGGGAGCAACCACCACTGTAGGTGTGACTTTATCTCCACTGGAATGGGAAAAACGTCCGACAGTTGTCCGGTTTTCCAGCTCCAAGACCTCTTGAGGAAGAATTGAAGCGGACGTATATGAAGTCTTCCTAGAGGGAAGAATTGTTCTAGCGAGGAAAGCGTCCCCAGAAGGCTCAACCATTCCCTCGCCGACGTTTGTTGCTTCTCTAAGAAGAGAGAGACTATCCGCAAACCTTTTGCGATTCTCTCTTGCGAAGGAAAAACTCGAAAACCCCGAGAATCCATCCGAATCCCCAGATAGACTAGGTCTTGTCTGGGGGTCAGCTGAGACTTCTCGAGGTTCACAAGCAATCCCAACGCTTTGATTAAATCCATAGTTAACTTTAGGTCCTCCAAGCACTGTCTCTCCGATCTGGCCTGATGAGCCAGTCGTCCAGATACATAGAGACATTCACTCCTTTGAGGTGAAGAAACCTCGCCACATTCTTCATCAGGCTTGTGAAGACCTGAGGAGCTGTGGACAGGCCGAAACACAAGGCTCTGAACTGAAAGATCCTTCCCCCCGTCATGAAACGGAGGTACTTCTTCGATGAAGGGTGGATCGGGACGTGAAAGTAGGCGTCCTGGAGATCTAAAGACACCATCCAATCTCCCTGTCGTAATGACGCCATGACTGAAGCAGAAGTCTCCATGGAGAACTTCTCCTTCTGAACAAATTTGTTCAGAGAGCTGACGTCCAGTACTGGTCTCCAGCCTCCCGAGGCTTTCGCCACCAGAAAAAGGCGATTGTAAAACCCCGGGAGTGTTGATCCCGTACCAATTCTATCGCTCTCTTGTCCCACATTTGTTCCACCATCGATCGAAGAGTATCCCTCAGCACAGGATCCTTGTATTTGGCTGATAGTTCCCTTGGTATTGACGTTAGGGGAGGAGTGTTCAGGAAAGGGATACGATATCCCCTCCTTAAGATCGCCAAAGATGACGCGTCTGCATTTATCAGTGTCCAGGCTTCCACAAATCCCAGGAGCCTGGCACCTACTGGTGCTTGGAGGAGAGAATCTTCATTTTCCCTTCTTAAAGGGACGAAAGGCAGATCTACCTCTCTTCTCTGGAGCCTTCCTCCTTGTGGAAGGTCTGGAGGTCGGACCACCTCGAAAGGGCTGCACCGTTGTACTGGGTCCTTTCTTGTCCGATGCAGCAACAGGTTTCTTCTTTCTTGCTGACTGCGTCAGCAGATCCTGAGTTGCCTTCTCAGTTAAAGAATGCGCAATGTCCTTTACTAACTGAGAAGGGAACAAAAAGTCAGATAGAGGCGCATATAGAAGTGCTGCTCTCTGAGCATGTGAGACTGCCTTTGTTAAGAAGGCGCCATATACAGTCCTTTTCTTTAAAAGACCTGCCCCAAACAAAGAGGAGATTTCAAAAGATCCATCCTGTACCGCCTTGTCAATACAAGACAATATGCATAACAGGGCTTCAGGTTCGATTCCTTCCGAATCATGGGCTTTCTTGGACATCACCCCAAGGGACCAATCTAAGAAGTTAAAAATGACATTGTTATGATACAATAAAGTTTCATACATACTTACCTGGCAGATATATACAATTGAAGACCCACCCAGCCTCCCCGCAGGAGACAGGTGGAAGAGAGAATCTGATTAGAAAACGGGAATAGTTCCTAGTCCTGCCACCCAGAGCAGGGCGGTAGATCACCTGACCTACCTGTAGCGAGTGCCGCGAAATTTGAAATTCTGTCGGGAACGACGGAGTCTATAGCTATGTATATATCTGCCAGGTAAGTATGTATGAAACTTTATTGTATCATAACAATGTCATTTTCATACATTCAACTTACCTGTCAGATATATACATAGCTGATTGACACCCTTTGGTGGAGGGCAAGAGACAGCTAACCAACTGACTAGACAGGTAAACAACATATGTTGTAGGTATAAATAAACCTTAGTTCCTACCTTTTTAGATGGAAGACTTCGTGGCTACTGCCCAGGAGTCTGCTTCATCTCAAGAGCCTTAGCGAGATAGTGATCTGTGGCCAAGAGTTCTTGTGGATCTGTCGATGGGGTCTCTTCCACTTACTCGACAGAATCCTAACTGGCGTTTGTCAATGGGAGCACATCCGCTTATATGACAACACGCACTTATTTAAGGAGCACACAACCAATCCCGATCACCCGATCCTAACCCGTGTTAGTTCTAAGATTGCCTAGAGTTATCCCCAAACTCTTAGCAAACAACCACAAACTCGAAACTCATACATACAAAAATAACAAAATTTTTGTACCCCTCTAATAGTCAGATGTCACTCGATTTTCAAATGAAGAGAAGTGAAGGCCGCCTGTGCGACAACTGACACTCCCATACACCGAAAACCCGAGAACACATCCGACAAGAGGGTTACGTACATAATTTAAGGATTGGTGCTTTCTCCTTTACCCAGAACCGTCTGTGCTGACACAAACGGACCTAAAGAAAAACATTTATCATACGTAACTCGCACGTCTTTTAAATAATGGGATGCAAACACAGAGTTGCATCTCCAATAAGTTGCGTCCAAAATGTTCTTTAGTGACATATTTCTTTGGAACGCCACAGAGGTTGCGATTGCTCTAACTTCGTGGGCTCTCACTCTTAAAAGATTAAAAGAATCATCTGGACAATTCTATGAGCTTCTGTGATAACACTTCTAACAAAGAAGGCTAATGCGTTCTTGGACATTGCTCTCTTGGGGTCTTTCACTGAGCACCAAAGACCTTTATGCGAACCCCCCAACTGCTTCTTCCTGTCCAGATAAAATTTTAGAGCTCTAACTGGGCAAAGGGATCTTTCTGCCTCTCTGCCCACCAAACTAGAAAGTCCTTTCACTTCGAAGCTCCTGGGCCAGGGATTCGAAGGGTTTTCATTTTTGGCCAGAAAAAGGGACTGAAATGAACAAATTGCAGAGTCTCCTTTGAAGCCAACTCTTGATTCAAGGGCGTGCAACTCACTGATTCTTTTTGCCGTTGCAAGAGACATCAAAACAAACACTTTCTAGTGATGTTACGAAACGAAGCAGTGTGAAGTGGTTCGAATTCATCTGATGATAGAAATTTAAGAACCACATCTAAGTTCCAGCTTGGAACCTTAGGTTCAAGTGATTTAGATGTTTCGAAGGAACGAATGAGGTCGTGCAAATCCTTATCATTCGTTAGATCTAATCCTCTGTTTCTAAAGACTGCTGAAAGCATACTCCTGTACCCCTTAATAGTCGGTACCGAGAGATGCGACTTTTGTCTAAGAAACAGAAGGAAATCTGCAATTTCGGTCACAGAGGTACTGGAAGAGGACAGCTTCTTCGACCTACACCAGTTTCTGAAAACTTCCCACTTCGATTGGTACACTCGCCTAGTAGATGATCTGCGGGCTCTAGCAATTGCGTTTGCTGCCTGGCGAGAAAACCCTCTCGCTCTGACAAGTCTTTCGATAGTCGAAAGGCAGTCAGAGCAAGAGCGGGTAGATTTTGATGGTACCTCTCGAAGTGGGGTTGTTTGAGCAGATCTATTCTGTTTGGAAGAGATCTGGGGAAGTCCACTGTCCATTCCATCACCTCTGTGAACCAAATTTGAGCTGGCCAATACGGAGCGATCAGAGTCATCTTGGTTCCTTCGGATGCCACGAATTTTCTGACTACTTCCCCCAGTATCTTGAACGGGGGAAAAGCGTAAACGTCTATCCCTGACCAGTCCAGGAGAAAGGCGTCTGTTGCATAAGCCCGGGGATCCTCCACCAGGGCACAAAATGTTTCTATCCTTTTGGAGAGGAATGTGGCGAAAAGATCTATTTGAGGCTTCCCCCAAAGGAGCCAAAGGCTCTGACAGACTTCTGAGTGGAGTGTCCATTCTGTGGGAAGGACCTGGAATCTCCTGCTCAATCTGTCCGCTCTCACATTCCTCTCCCCTTGACAAACCTTGTTAGAAGAACTACCTTCCTTTGGTTCGCCCAAATCAGTAGATCCCTTGCCAGCTCGTACAGAGCAAAAGAGTGCGTCCCTCCTTGTTTCTTGACATAAGCCAGAGCTGTCGTATTGTCTGAATTTATCTGTACGACTTTGCCTCTGACTATGTGTTCGAAGCTCTTTAGCGCCAGGTGAATTGCTAAGAGCTCCTTGCAATTTATGTGCCATGACACCTGTTCTGCCGACCAGGTGCCCGACACTTCTTTGGATCCCAATGTTGCACCCCAGCCCGCCTCCGAGGCGTCTGAAAACAATGTCAGGCTTGGGTTCCGTACTTGCAGGGACACTCCTTTGTTTCCTTTAATGGAATCAGCCACCACTTCAATGATGTTTTATTTCTTCCGAGATTGGAAACGTGTCCGAGAGCTGACCTGTCTTCCAACTCCAACTTCTTCTTAGGAAGAACTGAAGCGGTCGAAGATGTAATCTTCCTAGGAGAAAGAACTGTTCGAGCGAGGAAAGGGTTCCCAGAAGGCTCAGCCATTTCCCTCGCTGAAGTGCGCTCTTTCCCTAGAAAAGTTCGATACTGTGGCACAGCCTTTCTTTATTCTCTCTTGAGATGGAAAAACTCGAAAACCCCGAGAATCCATCTGAATCCCCAGATAAACCACGTTCTGGCTGGGGATCATCTGAGACTTCTCGAGGTTCACGATCAATCCCAATGATTTTGTCAATTCCAGTGTTGTTGACAGGTCCTCCAAACACTGCTTTTTCGACCTGGCTCTGATGAGCCAGTCGTCCAGGTACAGGGAGACGTTTATCCCTTTCAAATGTAAGTGTCTTGCTACATTTTTCATCACGTCTGTGAAGACTTGAGGAGCCGTGGACAGGCCGAAACACAGGGCCCTGAACTGATAGATTCTTCCTTCGAACATAAATCGAAGGTACTTCCTCGACGAATGGTGGATCGGGATGTGGAAGTATGCGTCCTGAAGGTCTAGGGACGCCATCCAATCCCCTTGCCGCAGTGCTGCAAGGACTGAAGCAGACGTTTCCATGCTGAACTTCTGTTGTTCGACAAATTTGTTCAGCGCACTTACGTCCAGAACCGGTCTCCATCCCCCCGAGGCTTTTGCTACAAGAAACAAGCGATTGTAAAACCCCGGGGAGTTGCAATCCAGCACTAGCTCTATTGCTCTTTTGTCCCACTCTGCTCCACCATCTGACGAAGAGTATCCATCAGAACAGGGTCCCTGTATCTGGCGGACAATTCCCTCGGTGATGTTGTCAAGGGAGGAATGTCCTTGAATGGGATGCGATACCCCTTCTTGATAATCGACATCGTCCAAGGATTCGCTCCTATGTCTTCCCAGGCTTTCGCAAAAGAATGTAACCTGGCTCCTACGGGTGTCTGGAGGACAGAATTCTCACTTCCCTTTCTTAAAGGGACGGAAGGAAGACCTGCCCCTCTTTTCGGTTGACTTCCTTCTGGCGATCGATCTAGTTGGAAGACCTCCTCGAAAGGGCTGCTGCTGAGCTGGGCGAGCCACTTTCTTTTCCTCACTAGCCACAGGCCTATTCTTCCTTGAGGATTGTCTAAGGAGATCCTGGGTGGCCTTTCAGTCAGAGAATGCGCGATGTCCTTCACAACTGCGAGGGAAAAAGGTGTTCAGAGAGAGGCGCAAAAAACAAGGAAGGCTCTCTGGCGAAGGAGAGACGGCCTTCGTGAGGAAAGCACTGTGAACCGCCCTCTTCTTTAAAACTCCTGCACCAAAGAGGGAGCATACCTCAGCCGATCCATCTGAACAGCCTTATCAATGCAGGCGAGGATGCAATTTAGGGTTTCTGGGTCGAGTTGTTCCTTTTCCTGAGATTTCTTGGCCAGAACCCCAAGGGACCATCTAAGAAGTTAAAAACTTCTAAAGTGTGAAAAAGTCCCTTGAGGAGGTGGTCCGTTTTCCGAAAGCCCCCATGTTACCTTCGCTGCATTCAAGGCGTGCCTTCTCGAACGAATCCACCAAAACTCGAGAAGTCTGATTCAGCTGAAACAGACAGAGACAATCCCATATCCTCTCCCGTTTCGTACCAAATGCCTCTCCTCCCTGTAAGTTTAGCGGGAGGCATACAAAAGACCGTCCTTCCTAACTCCTTCTTCTTCTTGAACCAGGAGTCAAGAGATTGTAGAGCCCTCCTCATAGATATAGCAGGCTTCATTTTAAGGACAAAGAGGAAGACTTGTGTGTTTTCGTGCTCGAAAACTGAGAGCGTGGAGAAGGGGGAGCAGCTGGCGTCAAAGAGTCTCCATATTCCTCCAATAGAAGGGACGAAAGAACTTTATAATTCGAAGATCCTTCCTTCATTTCGTCCTCCGAGGCATCTTCTGGTTGATAGGCTCGGAAGGAGAAGGCTCTCTTCTTTCTTCTGACTCTTCTCTTACTCTCTTACGAGTGTCAGGCTCTTCATACGAGGAATGCGCCTGGTGTACAGCAGGAGTATCTCGCCTGGAGGAGTAACGTGTTTGGAATACTCCTGGCGCTTTGCTTGGCAGGCGCAGAGCGCCTCGAATACTCCTGGCTTCTAGTAGGCGCATTTTGTTCAGAATACTCCTGGCGCGTGGTAGGAGTATTAAGTTCAGAATACTCCTGGCGCCTGGGAGGAGTATAAGCTTCGGAATACTCCTGGCGCCTGGGAGGAGTATTAAGTCCAGAGTACTCCTGGCGCCTGGGAGGAGTATAAGCTTCGGAATACTCCTGGCGCCTGGGAGGAGTATTCAGTTCAGAATACTCCTGGCGCCTGGGAGGAGTATCTAGGTCCGATGACTCCTGGCGCCTGGTAGGAGCACGTCGTTCCAAATACTCCTGATCCTTAGAATGCTCGTCTGATGTTTAGTAGGAGTATTGATTCCGGTAGGCGCTTTCCGTCTCACAAGCGCTCTACTCCTAACAGGATCTTCCTCTTCAGCTAACTCTTGGCGCTTGATTGAAGATCTTGAATGTTGTACTGGCTCGTTGCGCCTACTCGGAGCCTGGCTTCTGTTTGGCGCCTTACTCTTGACAGGAGTAACTTCCTTTCTTACTTCTCTCCTGTCTAACGCATTGCTCCCCCCAGAGATGGCCGCTTGTGCGACAACTCCCCTGAAGGGTGCGTCGCGCCCGACAGGAGATCGGTATTTAGATCTTTTAATAGGAAGCCTATCATCCTTCTTACGAGTAGGCTCCTTATAACGAGTTCCTACTAACAAGGCTAATTGCTCTTGCATATTCTTCAAAATTTTCCTGGTTGAGGAATCTTCCGAATTAGGAGAGGGAGATCTGGAAGGCGCTCTAGGATCCCTTCCAGACCCAGAGTCTGAATGTATTCTCGCCTTCTTTATTACCGAAGGCGCTCCTCCTTCCGAGAAGCGCTCGGGACTCGAATTAGCTCATGCTCTTTCATACTCCTCTTCAAGGACGGGAAGAATCGACTCCTTCCATCCTCTTCTCGGAGAAGGCGAACTAGACGACGGAAAAGCACTCTCGAAGGACGCTTTTCCTATAGCGGTCCTTGGCAGTCGATACGATCGATTCTGCCGAAGGGAGCCCTGATCGTTGGGGATTCTCCACAACCCCCGTACGGCTTTCGACTTTCCTTCTCCTCCGGGCCAGGGAGCTTGGAAGAGGTCTAGGCCTGGGAGCGTCGCAGAGAGACGACCAGACGCCCCCTCCACTACACTGGGGACAATAATCACATACCACATTCACTTTCCTTACCTTCCAATGCTGCGACTTTTTCCTGCATTTTCTGAAGGGAAGCTCTAAGTTCTGCTATTTCCGAAGCAGAACTAGAGGGATTAGCAATTTGTGAACGGGCTGAAACAGAATGGTCATGATTATCATAGGAAGAAGCTACAGAGCTAGATAGTAAATCATGAGAGGCAGACATTCTGCGGGTTTTATAAGCCGCCTTCCTCTCTCTATCTTTCTCTAACTTCTTCAAGTAAGAAGTTAGATTCTTCCACTCTTGTGCTCAGTTTCTCACACTCGTTACACGTATTCTCAATCGAACATTCAACCATTCTACACCCCCTACAAATAGTGTGAGGATCTACCGAAGCTTTCGGAATCCTCACCTTACAGCCCTCATTCACACACACTCTGAAACTAACACTAGAATCAGACATATTCACAAATTCCAAAAACCAAGTCCAAAAAAACAGTCCACGATAGCGATGCCAAACAACGATCCAAGTACGTCACAAATATCAGCGAGAGATGATCAAAAGCTTTGCGAAAAACGAATTCTAGTCAGGAGGAAGTAACAACAATGTTGATACAGCCGGCGACAGAGAGAATCTGATTAGAAAACGGAAATAGTTCCTAGTCCTGCCACCCAGAGCAGGGCGGTAGATCACCTGACCTACCTGTAGCGAGTGCCGCGAAATTTGAAATTCTGTCAGGAACGACGGAGTCTATAGCTATGTATATATCTGACAGGTAAGTTGAATGTATGAAAACTTCCAATACACGAAAGAGTCCCTTGAGGAGATGATCCAGTTCCGAAATTCCCCACGTAATCCGTGCAGAATTGAGACTTTGACGCCGTGAAGCGTCAAACAAAGTCGAAAAATCTGTTTCGGTTGTAGAAGGGAGAGCAATACCCATATTCTCTCCCGTCTGATACCAAATGCCTCTTTTCCCAGCTAATCTTGCTGGAGGCATGCAGAAGACTGTCCTCACTAAGTCTTTCTTAGACTTCATCCAAGAGTCTAAGGAATGTAATGCTCTCTTCATCGATATGGTGGGTTTCATTTTGAGAAAAGACGAAGGCTTCTTCGTCTTAGCACTGGAAAAGAGCGAGCGCGGAGAAGGAGGAGCGGCAGGCGTCAACTCGTCTCCGTACTCCTCAAGAAGTAGGGTAGTCAACACCTTATAGTTAGACAGACCTTCTCTTCCACTATATTCGTCATCCGAGTTTTCCTCTAACTCGGGATCTACATGCGTCTCCGCTCTCCTTTCCGAACGTTCTTCTTCTTGAGGAGACAAACTCCTAATAGGAGAGGGGCTAAGGGAATGATAATCCTTCCTCTTTCCCCGCTCTAATAGTCTTGGAAGGCGTCATAAGCTTCGGCTTCTCTAGAATTTTAGAAGACGCTTCACGCTTACATGACGCTTCCCGTTCGCCAAGCGTCATGGATGACGTCTTTTTGCTGACGTCTCGATGACGCTTCGCGCTTGGAAGACGCTCCGCTCTCCAAAGGCGTCCTACTTGGCGTCATAATATTGGACGGAGCGTCATGTCTATGCTCCGTTTCCAATGACGCTTCGCGTCTAAAAGACGTCTTACGTCTCTCTGGCGTTACGAAACTCTCGTAAGCACCTGTTCTCGCTCTCGAACTAGACGCTTCTGTAAGACGTTTAGCCGTTTCCCGTCTGTATGACGCTTCTCGTTGAACAGGTGAGAGAGGACGAAACTTCTTAATTGGAAGCGTCACGTCCTTCCGACGTGGCGCTAAAACTCCCACTAGAGATGACAGTTGCTCTTGAACTGCCATAATGATCTTTCTTGACGCTTCTCCCACGTCCAGTGCATGACGTCTTTCGTCATCACTCGGGGGAGAAGAAGGAAAGGGTACTTCCGCGTACACTTCAGGTGACGCCTGACGCCCCCTTCGCTTTCTTGCTAGAAGACGGACGTCATCTGAGAAACGCTCTGGACTAGAATCTATGTCAGGTCTTCATATGACGCTTCAGCGGTCTCGACAAGTTCGATTCCTTCCACCCTCGTTTAGGTGAGGGAGAGGGAGAGGACGAGAAACACTCGCGAAGGACGCTTTTTCTATAGCGCCCTTGAGCCGCCTGCCACGAAGCAGAGCTAGCATGAAAGGGGACGTCTGACCGTTGGGGATTGCCCCACAACCTCCTTAAGGCTTTCGACTTTCCTTCTCCTCTGGGCTTATGTGAGCTTGGAAGAGGTCTAGGCCTGGGAGCGTCGCAGGGACGATCAAACGCCCCCCTCCACAAACACTGGGAGAACTCACTTCACTGTAATGCTCACTTTCACTAGCCTTACCTTTGAAGTCAGCCATCTTGGACTTCATGTCTCTAATTGTAGCTTTCAGATTGGCGATTTCCGATGCCGAATCCGAAAAAGCACTCTGAGAATGAGATACATAGGGAGAATCTACATCAGTAGGATTAGAATTATCAGTGAAAGGCTCAATAGGCCTTGAACTCACACCTTTCAATCGTCTAATTTCTATCCCTCTCTAACTTCTTCAAATAAGAAGTCAAAGTCTTCCACTCTTCTGCATTCAATCCCTCGCATTCCTTACAAGTATTAATAGCAGAACACTGAAACCCCCTACATTTACGGCATACAGTGTGAGGATCAACCGAAGCTTTCGGTATCCTCACCCTGCAGCCTACATTCACACACATTCTCACACTCACATTAGAATCAGACATACTGAGAAAAATCCAAAAGAGTTATTCCAAAAAAACAGTCCACTGTAGCGAATGCCAAAACACGATCCAAATACGTCACCAAAAAGCCGAAAAACGATGATCAAAGGATGAAAAATGAATCTAAGTCAGGAGGTAATAACAACAATGTTGATACCACCGGCGACAGAGAAAATATGATAGAAAACGGGGATGGTTCCTAGTCCTGCCGCCCAGGGCAGGCCGGTAGATCACCTGACCTACCTGTAGCGAGTGGCGCGAAATTTGAATTTCTGTCGGGGACGACGGAGTCTTAGCTATGTATATATCTGACAGGTAAGTTGATTGTATGAAAATTATTTATCAGTGGAAGAAACCCTAGAGGCTCTGCCCCATTCACAAGATAAAACTTGGAGAGGAGAAAAGTTAATGTTGACAACACACCAAAAGAATGTGCCCCTTAAGTACCCTCAGCCATTTTGCTTTTGCATTCACCGCATAAATGTTTTGTTGGAAGTAGTTTCATGGATGTCTGGTTTCATTGCATACATTTGAATATGGGATAAAAGCTTTCTTGTGAATTATACATCTAAGAAAGAATACTCTCTGTAGTCTTTGGGATGAGATAGGCAAGTATGAATTGTCTTTATTCCAAAATTTTACTTTGCAAGAAGATGACAACTAAATTCTAAAGACAGAAGTTAGACTGTCAGAGAAGCCAGCACTCTCAACCTTCTATAAAACCTACCGGTAGGTTTCCTAAGTATATATATATAAAAAAAAACCTTATGTCCTGATATTACACAACAACTATTGACATGGCCCCTAAAATCTCATAATAATCATTATAAACTCAGACCAAAGAGTTACCATACTCAACTCTCACAAGGGAAGCCATCAACAAAATAAATACTCACTTGTGGTGGGTATACAGTCTTGATGTGCTTGAGAATTAACTGGCCGTTGTTTATACTTGGTTGATAGATTAGAATTAGTTGTTTCTCATTAAAATTTAGGTAAACGCCTAAGGTAAACTCTTCCCCATGTGTGCAACTGCGAATCTGGTGCCGCTGAGCTGGAATTCAGGAATATTAATAAATAAATGTGGTCACAAAAATCTTACTGCAGAATTACCGTACTTGAATAACAAATGCAACAATAACCCTTAATTGACCACTACAATTACTGATGGTATTCTAACAACTGTATAATTGAAATGCATTTAGCCTCTAAAATCTGAACAAAAAATGTTTATGTATCATGGCACACAAATGAAGAGGTTTTCAATACTTCCCTATGTAGTATAAAAATAGATGGTAAAAGTTGGTTCACTGCAATACATTTATCCACGCAGTAATGGGTACTCTATTCATTTCCTTCCACATAAAATTCTACTTTTCTCTACTGCTTCAGTTTTTTACACATAAGCATTTTATCCTTTGAAAGCTTGTTTAAGCAAAATAATGTCCTTAGCTGGTTTGCTCTACATTACTGTATGATCGTGAATAATCTTTATCATTATCATTTGGCTTTCTTTGTCAAAAGCAATGAGCCTGCTTAAGTCTTTTACATTGGTCTGTATGGAATGTTTTACATAACCAATCTTTACCATTAAGGAGGCATGAGTCTTAAGTTTCTCAACTACTATCAACCCCACTGGTTTGATACCATGAACATATGAACATGTTCTCTATACTTTTGTCAAGACAATTAATGTATTTTGTGAACTCTATCAGGTGTGTTCTTGATTATACAAAGTACAAGGCACGATATGGATATCCATCGTATCAAAATACAGAATTGACCTCTAAACACTGAAAATGCACTATATATGAAGAACAAACTATCTAACCTCCAGGATTCAGTTTTCTCCCAGCTTCAGCCGTATTTTCTAAAATGTCATGAACAAGAATACACTGGAGCTTTGAACATGACCAAGCACGCATTTTGCCATCTCTACACACCCCCATAGCAATGACATCTCCACCAAGCTCATGGACTACCAGACTGGTCACTGTTTCAGCACCCTCCATACCTCTGTTAGGATAACATGAAATTTCGGTTTCTATGAGACAGATACTAATGCATCAACAATTGTTATGGCTGACAAACCTTATGTTAAATCACAGCTTATTTTCTTGAAGTAATAACACTGATTATATATCTAATTAATAAAAACTTGAACACAGACAAACTCTGACACATTCAGCCACATACATCAATACTGCAACAAAAAAACTCATTCTGTGAGTCTAATAAGGATTATCAAAGATCTACTATACCATGCACATAATGTATTTGATAAGAATACAACTGAAGATGAACTCACACAATTTTAGCCAAAAATAAGATTACGTAATAACAAAAAGGCTGCTTAACATGTACCCAATATTAAAGTTGACACTAAACAGCGTCTCAAAATCTTTCAAAACTCCAAAATATTACTAACCTGAACATCCCAGGCACAAAACCTGTGAACAACCTATTCATCAGTGATGCATTTTTTATGGTTTCAGTAAACACAGAAAATGGCATGTCGTACATCTTGACAACCAACAGTGTCCCGCCTGTCTGTCCCAAGATGAAAACAGCATTGCCCGAGTCACCAGACAACAAGTGCGTTGCTGCCGTGTGGGGAAGACCCTCTCCTGAAATAAAAAATGGTTCCTTTTTTATTTAAAAGCACACCTTTTGTACAAAGGTCCTCACAAACTTTGCCTACATATGGCTATTTCAGAAGTTCACAACAACTATGGAAGGCAAAACGATTTAGTTTTTGTCATTCTCAAAGACCATTACAGATGAACTTAATACACTTCCATTCAACATACCCAACAGCCAACAGAATCTGTTACACAGAGCACCAAAAGTCAAGAATTAAACATCACAAGAGCCGATATATGAGATTAAGCTTGGCCTCATGATAAAAAAAATAAATAAATAAAAAGAACTTCAAAATTTGGCACCATTCTTACAGTTAATAACTGATCATTCTACGAAATGAAGAAATACAAAAGAAATCTGACCAAGGTTACAATGAAAAATACAAACCTAAAAGATGAGAAAGAAGGAAAGAAAACACCTGCCATTGTACCTAGGTCATATAAATTTTATTAGAGCCAATATTGTGGTGAATAACGACCAATTTTACAAAACACACACCTTGAGTGCCTTCCAACCAAAGAAAAAATATTTCCCATTTCAAAAAGATTTTCTCCTTATCAGTTACACAATATCAATCATGAATAAGACTTTCATAACAAAGCTGAAGAGAAAAGAACCAATCTCAGATATTAAACACACCAATACAGTTGTTAAACAAGAAGACATAACAGCTGAAAACATATTCCAATTGGGGCAGCTTTAATCTCTAGTTAAAAAAGATGCAGGCCAAAAACATGTAAAAAAACACGGATGAACTCTCTGTGGTTTCAATGATGTCCACTGACATCACCATATTACTACAATAAAGCACACTTTTCAGTTCCAAAATGATGGCTTAAGTAAAATCAATTTTGGGAAATTAATTGCGGTAGGAAGTCAGCAAGTGATTAGCCAAAAGTCTTAAAATCATTATTCATCAACTGGAAACCTAAAAATTACAGTCGTTTATCCCAAATGGAAAATTTTACTCACCTGCTAAATTACTGTTCAAGATGTGCAAATTGTGATACTCCTTTAACGTTTGAAAGGTCAGCTCGCTCAGAATGGAATAAGGTTTGCTTCTGATGCTCTGAAATAAAAAGCATAGAACATATTAAAAAAAAATTTCATTTGACCTACTAACAATTTTTATACATTCAACTTCCCTGCCAGATATATACTTAGCTATAGACTCCGTCGTCCCCGACAGAAAATGACATTTTTATAATAATAATATAAAGTTTCACTTATACTTACCCGGTGGTTACATATAGCTGTCGTCTCCTGACGTCACGGCAGAATTTGAAATTCGCGGTAGCGCTAATAGTATTAGGTTTGACAGGTGATCCCTCTACTCCCGCCCTCTACCGGGTACCGGGAACCATTCCAACAATAAATCAGAAGTTTCATGCCTACCTGTCCATATGAGGGGAGGAGGGCGGGCTTCGTTATGTAACCACCGGGTAAGTATAAGTGAAACTTTATATTATTATAAAAATGTCATTTTCACTTATATAACTTACCCGGTGGTTACATATAGCTGATTGACACATTTAGGTGGTGGGACAATGGCAGCTAAAATACCAACTGTTGGAATTATCCGAAGATATAGGTTCCTTACCTTTAAAGACCGCTGACTCAGTGGTTACTGCCTCTGTAGTCTGCTGGCCTTTATTGTACCGACAGGATATATGGATCCGTGCGTCGGACACAATAATAAGTACTTGCCATTGAGGACGTGACCGTAACGGACAAGACTATAATGCCCCTGCTCAGGGCGCAGTACAAATCACCACAAAATACAATGAAAAACGAGGGATCACCACAACCGTTTAAGAAATACACCAGACATTAAAAGACTGAAAGATACTCAAAAAACTCCCTGTATCTTCAGACAACCTTAAAAATACAAAAAACATAATCAAGGAGAAAAGTTAGTGAGGATGGGATACATCCTTCTTCTCTCCCTCAACCCAATACCGTGTCAGTCACAATGAATGGCCCAATGTACTGCAATTTCATATGTGGTTTGCAAATCTGTCAGATAATGAGATGCGAAGACAGAATTGCTTCTCCAATATGTAGATTTAATAATGTCTTTCAAAGACAGATTACGTCTAAAGGCCATAGACGTAGACACTGCTCTAATTTCATGAGCTTTGACTTTAAACACTTTGATATCTGAGTCCTGACATTGTCCGTGTGCCTCAGAAATCAAATTCCTTAAAAAGAAGGAGAGCCGCATTTTTAGAAAGAGGCGAGAAGGATCTTTCACTGAACACCACAGGTTATCACTCTTACCTCTTATACCTTTGGTCCTTTGCACATAATGGTCTAAGTGCTCTCACTGGACAGAGAAGACATTCAGGCTCATTAGGCCCCACTAACTCCGAAATGTTCTTTATAGAGAAAGAACGAGGCCAAGGACGTGAGGGATTTTCATTCTTAGCCAAAAACCCCAGCATTGATGAGCAAATGGCATTGCCCTAAGCAAATCCAACTCTCTTATCAATAGCATGCAGCTCACTGATTCTTCTAGCTGATGCTAAAGCACCAAAGAAAAAGGTCGTTCTTTCTAGTCAGATCTCTAAAAAGAACTAGAGCGGAGATCGATTACGAATCCTATCTGAACCATCAGCCATTAAAGAAACTACATCCAGGTTCCAGCTACTGTTTCTTGACTCCTTTGTCTTGGTCCGTTATCAAAAGGATAACGAATCAGGTCTGAGAGGTCGTTGATTATTAGAAATGTCTAATCCTCGATGTCTGAACAACAGAAGACAAACATAGCTCTATAACCCCTCAATCGTCTGGGTAGAAAGCTTCTTATTCTCACGGAGAAAAAGAAGAAGTTAGCTAACTGAGCTTATAGAGGTCTTAGAAGACAAAATTCCTCCTTCTTTGCACCAAGCTCTGAATTGGACCACTTAGCTTGGTACACTCGATCAGAGGATTCTCTTCTGGGTCTAGCAAGTAGCCCTTGAAGCTCTCTTTGAAAATCCTCTCTTTCTGAGGAGATGCTCGACAGTCTGAAGGCGACTAGTCGAAGAGCGGACAAGTTGTGATGGAACCTCAGAAAGTGGGGCTGTCTGAGTAGATCCTTCCTTAACGGTAACTCTCTCGGAAAGTCCGTCAACAGCAGTAGTAGATCCGGAAACCATTCCCTGGCTGGCCAAAAGGGGGCTATCAGAGTCATCCTGACGTTCTGATGACCTCTGAACTTTGCCAGAACTAATCTTAGCATTTTGAAAGGTGGAAAGGCATACAGATCCAGATTTGACCAGTCCAGAAGCATGGCATCCACTGTAAACGCCTCCTCGTCTGGAACTGGGGAGCAATACAGTGGTAGACGAGCTGTCTTGTTTGTGGCGAAGAGATCCAACTGAGGACATCCTCAAATCCCCCAAAGCTTCTTGCATATTTGAGGATGTAACGTCCACTCTGTGGAGAGGACTTGTCCTCTCCTGCTGAGAATGTCCGCCTTTACATTCTTCGAGCCTTGAATAAATTGTGTCCCCCCCCTGTTTTTTTATGTAAGAGAGAGCCGTGGTGTTGTCTGCTTGAACCAGCACTACTTTCCCTCTTACCTCTGTCTTGAAGTGCATTAGAGCCAAATGAATCGCCTTCAACTCTTTTAGATTTATGTGCCAGCTTCTCTGATGAATCTGCCAAAGACCCGACACTTCCTTTCTCCCCAGAGTAGCTCCCCACCCTTTGTCCGATGCGTCTGACAAAAGCGTAAGGTTGGGGCTCAACTAGCTTAGAGACAAGCTTCCTCTAGCCTTCCTTCTGATTTCCACCAAAGGAGGTCCTGTTTGATTCCTTCCGAGATGGGGAACACGAAGGAGTCTGGGAACTTCTTCCTTTGCCACTTCTGCTTCAAGTAAAATTGAAGTGGTCTCATGTTGAGCCTGCCCAGACTTACAAATTGCTCTATTGAAGCCAAGGTTCCTAAAAGGCTCATCCACTGATTCGCCGAGCAAGTTTGTCTGACGAGATTTTCGTCTATTTTGTTCAGGCAAGAGTCGATCCTTTGGAGAGACGGAAAAGCCTGAAAAAGAACTGAATTCAGTCTCACTCCTAAATAAAACTATCTCCTGAGAAGGAGTGAGACATGACTTTTCCTTGTACTAACAAACCTAGGCTTTCCGTCATCCTTAAAGTCTTTGTATGGTCCTCCACACACTTCTGTCTGGACCTTGCCCTGAGAAGCCAATCGTCTAGATACATGGATATTCGTATCCCGTCCAGATGAAGCCACTTTGCTACTGACGACAGAACTCTGGTGAACACTGGAGCTGTCGACAGCCGAAGCAGAGGGCCCTGAACTGATAAATGCGGGGCCTGGAACACGAATCTCAGGAATCTTCTCGATTCCGAATGAATCGAATATGAAAAATAAGTTGCGTCCCGAAGGTCTATGGAAACCATCCAATCTCCAGGATGAAGCGCTGCTAATACCGATTGGGTCGTTTCCATAGAAAACTTCGTCTTCAGGACAAAGACGTTCAGGGCACTGACGTCCAACACCGGTCTCCAACCCCCCGTGGCCTTCTTTACCAGGAAAAGGCGATTGTAAATCCTGGTTCCTGCGGAGAGTCCACTAACTCTATGGCCCTCTTTGCCAGTAAGGCGAGAAACTTCTTGATGGAGGGCGGCAAATTTTTCAGGAGGTTCTCCGAGTAGGCTGACAAATTCACAGGAAATTATGTGAGAGGGGGGTGCTTTGATGAACGGAATGGTGTATCCTTCTTTCAGGACCTGGACCGTCCAAGGATCCGCTCCGAGATGAAACCAAGGTCTGCCAGAAAAGGTGTAATCTGGCTCCTACTGCTCTGTGGAGGACTACGGGCCTACTTCTTGATGGAGAGGAGTGTTTTAGAAGAGGCTCTACCTCTCCCACGAAACCTGGAGAAAGACTCGAACGGGAGCTCTCCCTCGAAATGGTTTAGGAGCTTCCGAGGAGGGAGCACTCCGAGAAGCAGAAAGAACCGGAGCTATCTTCCTGGGCTTCTTCACTGACTGTGATAAAAGATCCTGGGTCGCTTTCTGTGTTAAAGATTGAGCGATCTCGCTCACAATCTCTTGCGGAAAAAGGTGTTTCTTGTCCAAAGGAGGAGAGAAGGCAAGGCAGACTTCTGGTTCGATGAAACCCCTTTCGACAAGAAGGAGCACCAAAGCTGTCTCTTCTTCAACACTCCAGAGGCGAAAAATGTCAGCAAGCTCCGAAGCTCCATCACAGATGCCTTTATCGATACAATCCAGTACCGAGGCAAATCCTTCAAACGCTCCTCCGAAAGTCCAAATGACTTGACTTTCCTGGCCAGCGAAGCAATGGCCCAATCCAGGAAGCTAACAACTTCGAAAAACACGGAAAACTCTCTTGCAAAGATGATCCAGTTCATTCGTTGAAAAGAAAATCTTAGCAGTATTAAGCGCTCTGCGGGAAGAGTCCACGAGACTAGAAAAGTCTCCCTGAGCGGAGGCAGTCACACCCAGGGAAAAAACTTCTCCAGTGTCATACCAGACACGGCTCCTTGACGAAAGTCTCGAAGGGGGAAGACAAAAAAAATTTTTCCCCTGTTCCCTCTTCTCCAAAAGCCAAGCGTTCACTTTCTTGATAGCTTTCTTAGCCGAAATCGAGAGGACGAGACGCGTGAACGATGACGAGGAGTCAGGCTTACTGTCCTTTTTCCACTGCGAACTAGGAGAAACTGGAACGGAAGGCGCAAAAGAATCTCCAAAGTTGTCAACGAAGGATCGTAAAAGGAGTTTATACCCGACAAATGCTTGTCTTTTTCTGTAAGTCCTTCTCCTTCTTCCTCCAAATCCGAAGCGTTCCTTCGACGAAACTGGCGAACATTCCATCGGAAGAGGAATCCTGTTCGGCGAAGTCACACCCTGATGTGTCCGAGGAGGGTGTGAGAAAGCAGGAGAAGACGTCTGAGCCTGTACTGAGACGAATCCGGGTGGCTGAGCTGGCGGCTGCTATGCGGCTGAGCTGGCGGCTGAGGTGGCGCTCGAGCGAGAGCCTGACGTGGCGCCATAGACGGAGTCAGGAAAGGAGTCCAACCAGGCGCCTGCAGTGGCGTCTGAAGAGGAGTCACATGGAGAGTCTGAGCCTGAAGAGGCGACTGCAAAGGAGCCTGCGAAAGAGGACTGCACAGTAGTCTGCGGAAGATGTAAGGCGGTCGGGAAGCGCATTCGGGGACGAAGAGACTTGCCAAAAAGCTCCAAGATACTGCCTAACTTGGCATTCATTCTCGTTCAAACACACAAAGGTTGAGGATCCACCGACGTAGAAGGCGCGGGAGGCGTAGAAGGATGATCCACAAACACCGTCTGGAGCCGCAGAGTTATCGCTTGAGGTGGAGGCTCTGGAGGAAGGCTCCGAAGGACTGTGCGGTGTTCGGCTTCTCCACTTCTATGAGAGAAGGGCGATAAATCGAAACCGCCAGAGAAAAAGCTTCAGGCTCCTCCCAAAAACTACAAGAAGGTTCGGCAGCCCGCCACCTTCTTGGGAACCGCAGCAGGCGAAACATCGCGAGACCTTTCAGCGGTCTAGAAGTCTTATTACGCCAACCTCTATAAGAGGAAACATCTGAACTAGAGTCGCTTAACGAAAAACACTTCCTCGCAACACCTTTCCAATGGTGAGCGACAGCATCCTGGGATACGGCTACAGGATTGCTTGAGGGGGCGGCTGCTCGGGAGCAGATCCCGCTCGCCTCCCTTCGGTTTTCGGCATGCCTCCTCCCAGGAGCTGGGGAGTTTGGAACAGGGGACCTAAGAGCCTAGGAGAACAAACGGGCCAAACAACCACCTCCTCTACTACACTTGCACTAAGTAATTTATCACATTAACTACCACTTCTTGCACTGTCTCACCCATTTTCTGCATAGTGGTGAGGAAAGAGACAAATTTCGAGTCCATATCGGCTCGTAATACTGACACGGGATCGGGATCAGGAGATACAGATTCGAGGGCAGGAGCAACCACTACGGGGTTAATAGGAACAGGATTAACAGAATTCAGAGGAATATCCTGGCTACTCACTAACTTAGAAGAAGATCTCTGTGAAGCCTTTCTGATTCTATCTTTTTCTAACTTTCTCATATACTTTCCCAGTGCCTTCCACTCCTGAGATGTTAGAGACTTACATTCTTCACACGTATTCTCAAAAGAACATTCACGTCCCCTACAACTAACACAAGTAGAATGAGGATCAAGTGAAGCTTTAAGAAGTCTAGTCTTACACCCACTACTACACACCCTATACTGAACAGAGCCGGTGTCAGACATCGTGAAGAATTCAAAATAATTCCTAAAAAGGACAACAATATCAAAACCAAAATAACTATAGCACTAGCAAAAAGATCAGTAAACTCAAGGTACATCACCAAAAGGAGAAAACCATGATGATCAAATCCAAATTCCAAACCACGAGGAACCGTGTTACCGGTTCCGACGGCAGGAAACTTCTGGATTTATTGTTGGAATGGTTCCCGGTACCCGGTAGAGGGCGGGAGTAGAGGGATCACCTGTCAAACCATTAGCGCTACCGCGAATTTCAAATTCTGCCGTGACGTCAGGAGACGACAGCTATATGTAACCACCGGGTAAGTTATATAAGTGAAATTCAAATTTCGCGGCACACGCTACCGGTAGGTCAGGTGATCTACCGCCCTGCCCTGGGTGGCAGGACTAGGAACCATTCCCGTTTTCTAATCAGATTTCTTCTGTCGCCCGGACCATCAACATTGTTGTTGGTTCCTCTTGACTGGATTTTCTTTTTTCATCGACAATTGATCTTCTCGACCGACTTTTGGTGACGTATCTGGATTGTTGGATTGGCATACGCTTTTGTGGACTGTTTTTGTGGACTTGCTTTGGATTTTTGTTTTTTCTTAAAATGTCTGACGCTGGAATGGTTGTGAGACGTAAAGATTATTGTGTGAATGTAGGCTGTAAGGTGAGGTTGCCGAAAGCTTCGGTAGACCCTCACACCATATGTAAGGGTTGCAGGGAGTATGAATGTTCTTTCACTAATACTTGCAAGGAATGTGAGAATTTGAGTGAGAGAGAGTGGAAGAATCTAACTACTTATTTGAAGAAGTTAGAGAGAGAGAGTGAGGAAAGCTTCCTCTAGAAGTTTGAGTAGTTCTAGATCTAATGAACTAGTTCCTAGTTTGGGATCTTCCCCACTTGTAAGAATTGCTACTTCTCCTTCCTTTTCAGCCTCTTCACCTATTGCAGATCCTGTAGATTCGGCAAAAGAACTTGCGGATCTAAAAGCAGCCTTCAAGATTATGGAAAACAAAATGGCTGCTCTGCAAGGTAAGGCTAGTGATATTACAGTGGACAGTGATGTGAGTGTCCCCAGTGTGGTGGAGGGGGCATCTGGTCGGCTCCACAACGCTCCCAGGTCTAGACCTCTTCCAAGCTCCCATGCCCAGAGGAGAAGGAATGTCAAAAACCGTAAGGAGGTTGTGGAGAATCCCCACCGATCAGGTGTCCCTTCGGCAGGCTCTGTGACACCCCAGACTGCCAGGGATCGCTATTGCAAAAGCGTCCTGCGTGAGTGTTTCTCATCGTCGGGGTCTTCGTCTCCTAGACGCGATTGGAGGGATTCTGATCGCTCGCGACCACTGAAGAGGAGTTGGAAGGCGCCGACTCTTGACTTGAGCCCGGAACGCTTCCCTGAAGAGTCTCCTTCGGATGTTTAGAGGGCAAAGAGAGCCCTATTGTCACCCGTAGTTGGAGTGGAGCCCATGGACTCCTCCCCTCCTCCTTCTCCTCCTCCCGAAGAGGATAAAGAGGAGGCTACTAAAAGATTTCTAGTATCTATGCAAGAACAGATATCGTCGTTGGTAGGAGTGCTTTCAAAGGAGCCTCCTCGAAGGAAAGACACTTCCCTTCCCATCAAGAGGTCCTCCAGACGTGTGGAGGTACCTGCCGCCAGGAACGAGGTTCCTAGCAAGAGCGAGGAGCCAACCAAACAAAAGGCTTCTACTAGGAGTGAAGAGTCGTTCGGACGTACGGCACCTTCCAGGAGTGAGGAGTCAACCAAGCGCAAGACTCCTACCAGGTGCGAAGAGCCGATCAGGCGTCTGGCGCCAGCCAGGAGTGAAGAGTCACCCAGGAGGCAGGAGCCAAGAGCCAGGAGTGAGGAGTCACCCAGGAGGCAGGAGCCAGGAGTCAGGAGGCAGGAGTCAGGAGTCAGGAGTCAGGAGTCAGGAGTCAGGAGTCAGGAGGCAGGCGTCAGGAGGCAGGAGGCAGGCGTCAGGAGTCAGGAGCCAGGAGGCAGGAGTCGGAATTCTTCCATAAGGCAAGATTCGAATAGACTCGTATCCGGAATTGATGACTCTTCTCCAGACAGAAGCACCTCTCCTTTGGATCGTAGGAGGTCTTGGAAAGACTCTTCCTTCAAACGAGAACGTTCTCCCTCTTCTGATTGGGTTTTGGAAGAGGTGTCTGAAGACGAGCTCCCTACAAATGAGGGACTCTCGAACTATAAGACATTAGCCTCCTTATTACTGCAAGAGTTTGGAGACTCTCTTAGTCCAGCCGCTCCTCCTTCTCCTCGTTCGCTCTTTTCGAGTACTGCTACTGTAAAGTCCTCTGCTTTCCTGAAAATGAATCCAGCGATTTCGATGATGAAGGCCCTCAAATCTTTGGATTCATGGATGGGCACTAAGAAAGAGTTGGGCAAAACAGTATTCTGCATGCCTCCTTCCAAACTCATTGGAAAGAGAGGTATTTGGTACGGGACAGGAGAGACTATGGGTCTTTCTCTTCCTGCATCGGCAGACGCTGACTTCGCTAATCTGGTTGATGCCTCCAGACGACACTCTTTAGTCTCGGCCAGATCTACATGGAGCATTTCAGAATTGAACCACTTTCTTAAAGGACTTTTCATCATTTTAGAAGTGTTCAATTTTCTGGATTGGTCTCTCGGAGTTCTAGCTAAGAAGTCTCAGGATTCGGAGTTTCTTAAGAACCCAGAAATTCTCCATAGCGTCCTGGCTTGCATGGACAAGGCGGTACAAGACGGTTCGGGAGAGGTTTCTTCCCTATTTGGAGCTGGTTTGCTGAAAAAGAGATCAGTTTATGGATCCCTTTTGTCTAAAGCTGTTTCTCCTAGTCAGAGGACAGCGTTATTGTTCGCCCCTCTGTCAGATCATCTGTTTCCTTCTCAGTTGGTGAGAGATATGTCTCGCTCACTAACTGAGAAGGCGACACAAGACCTCCTTGTTCAGACTTCGAAGAAGAGTCGCCCTGTAGTGTCTACGAGTAAGAAGGACTCTCGTCCTCCTCAGCAGCCCTTTCGAGGAGGTGCAACGGCTCGTCCCCCTTCCAGAAAGAAGAGCTCTGATAAGAGAGGAAGGTCTTCCTTCAGGCCCTTCAAGAAAGGAAAGTGACTTGATGATCCTCCAAGCACCAGTAGGCGCCAGACTCCTGAACTTTGCAGGAGCCTGGGCGCAGAGAGGAGCCGACTCTTGGTCGGTTTCAGTTCTAAAGAAGGGATACATCATCCCCTTCGAAGACAGTCCTCCCCTAACCTCTACTCCTCGGGAACTGTCAGCGAGGTACAGAGACCCTGTAATGAAAAATACTCTCCTTCAAATGGTGGATCAAATGTGGGAAAAGGAGGCCATCGAACTTGTACAGGATCCACTCTCCCCGGGATTTTACAATCACCTTTTCCTAGTACCAAAGGCTTCGAGGGGGTGGAGACCAGTACTGGACGTAAGCGCGCTGAACCGCTTTGTTCAGAAGAAAAAGTTCCGAATGGAAACGTCCGCCTCGGTGATGTCAACACTACGCCCAGGAGATTGGATGGTCTCTCTGGACTTACAAGACGTATATTTCCACGTTCCCATTCACCACTCGTCAAAGAAATATCTTCGATTCATGATAGGAGGCAAGATTTTTCAATTCAGGGCTCTGTGTTTTGGCCTGTCTACAGCTCCACAGGTCTTCACCAACCTGATGGCGAATGTAGCGAAATGGCTTCACCTAGAGGGAATAAACATCTCCCTCTACTTAGACGACTGGCTGATCAGGGCCAAGTCGGAGAACCAGTGCTTGGAGGACCTGATGATAACACGGAATATGGTACAATCTCTGGGATTACTCGTGAACCTCGAGAAGTCGCAACTGATCCCCAGCCAGAACTTGGTCTATCTGGGGATTCAGATGGATTCTCAGGGTTTTCGGGTATTTCCTTCGCAAGAGAGAATCACTTGAGGCTTGTCAAGAATCTCGAGCTTCTTGTCAATAATCCCTCGCAGTTCAGCGAGGGATTATTGAGCCCTTTAGGGACTCTGTCCTCGCTAGAAAAGTTCTTCTCTCTGGGGAGGCTTCACCTTCGCCCTCTTCAGTTTTTCCTGAAAGAGGTGTGGAGTTGGAAGACGGGGCAACTCTCAGACTCTTTCCCGATTCCACAGGAGGTGAAGAATCACTTAAAAGTGGTGGATCCTTCCTCTAAAGAAGAACGAAGGCGTGTCACTTGCCCTGCAGAACCCCAACCAAGTGTTATTTTCCGACGCTTCGGAGTCGGGATGGGGAACGACGCTAGGAGCAAGGGAGGTGTCAGGCACCTGGACAAAGGAACAGGTGTCCTGGCACATCAATTGCAAAGAGCTAGTAGCCATACACCTGGCCTTAAGATTCTTCGAGGAGGTAGTCAGAGGCGGGGGGGGTGGTCAGATAAACTCGGACAACACACGGCTCTGGCTTACATACGCAAGCAAGGAGGGACTCATTCATTCTACCTCTATCAACTAACAAAAGATCTATTAACCTGGACAGAGGAAAGAGGTATAACTCTCCTCACAAGATTTGTGCAAGGGATAAGGAATGTGAGAGCGGACAGGCTGAGCAGGAGGAATCAGGTCCTCCCCACAGAGTGGACTCTACACACAGAAGTGTGCCGGAGTCTGTGGTCCCTGTGGGGGAGGCCTCACATAGACCTGTTTGCTACGTTCCTCTCCAAAAGAGTAGAGATCTTTTGCTCTCTAGTGGAAGATCCAAGAGCCTTTGCAATCGACGCGTTTCTCCTGGATTGGTCGGGCCTAGACGCCTACGCCTTTCCCCCATTCAAGATCCTGGGGGAAGTACTCAGGAAATTCGTGGCTTCAAAGGGCACGAAGTTGACCCTCATAGCCCCATTTGGGACAAGCCCAGGAATGGTTCACGGAGGTACTGGAGTGGATAGTGGACTTCCCCAGGTCTCTGCCAAGCAGAACAGATCTACTCAGAGAACCCCACTTCGAGAGGTTTCATCACAACCTCCCCGGTCTCGCTCTGACTGCCTTTCGACTATCGAAAGACTCGTCAGAGCGAGGGGATTTTCTCGCAAGGCTGCAGGCGCTATCGCTAGAGCCCGCAGATCTTCAACGAGAAGAGTATACCAATCGAAGTGGGAAGTCTTTAGGAGATGGTGTAAGAATAAGAAGCTGTCCTCCTCCAGTACCTCTATAGTTAACATTGCCGATTTCCTCCTTTTTCTTAGAAAGGAATCGCACCTTTCTGTGTCTACAATCAAAGGATACAGAAGTATGCTGTCTTCAGTATTCAGGAATCGAGGGCTAGAGATTGCAGAGAACAAGGATCTCCACGATTTGATTCGGTCCTTCGAGACTTCGAAATCAGGGTCTCCGAGAACACCTAGCTGGAATCTGGACGTGGTCCTGAAATTCCTTGCCTCGGACAAATTCGAACCTCTACATCTGGCTTCCTTCCGCGACGTCACTAGGAAATGTTTATTCCTGTTGACTCTCGCAACGGCCAAGAGGACGAGCAAATTGCACGCTCTGGACTCCAAAGCGGGGTTTAAAGGAGATGCGGCTATCTGTTCGTTCCAGACATTATTTCTGGCGAAAAATGAAAACCCATCAAAACCTTAGCCCAGGAGCTTTGAGGTAAAAGGCCTATCTAACCTCGTAGGTAGAGAGATAGAGAGGTCTCTCTGTCTGGTTAGAGCTCTTAAATTTTATTTAGAGAAGAAGAAGCAGATGGGAGGCTGTCAACAAGGTCTTTGGTGTGCTGTGAAGAACCCCAAAAGACTCATGTCTAAAAACGCCTTAGCCTTCTTTGTGAGAAGCGTGATTACTGATGCGCACAAGAACTGCCCGGATGAATCCTTCGGTCTTCTAAAGGTTAAGACTCATGAGGTAAGGGCAGTAGCAACATCGCTGGCGTTTCAAAAGAATATGTCTCTCAGGAATATCATTGAGACTACATATTGGAGATGCAATTCAGTGTTTGCGTCTCATTACCTGAAGGATGTGAAAGTGACCTATGAGAAATGCTTCTCTCTCGGTCCATTTGTATCAGCAGATACAGTTCTGGGACTTGGAGCAAAGACTGACCCTTAAAATATTTTATCTTAAATGTACATAAACCCTCTTGTCAGATATGTGCTTGGTTTCCTATTAGCAGCGTACTGATGTCGCACGGGCGGCTGGTGTCATTGCTGTAGGGGACCAGGGTATGTATGGCTAGTAGGGAGGGAGTAAATTTTTTTTTTTTTTTTTTTTTTTGTTTTTTTTTTTTTTTTTTTTTTTTTTTTTTTGTTATAAATGTATGTGTATTTATGTTTCGAGTTATTGGTTGTTTGTAGGGAGTTTGGGGATAACTCCTTGCAATCTTAGAACTAACATGGATGTTAGGATCAGGTGATCGGGATCGGTGTTGTGCTCCTTGAACAAGGTGTATTGTCATGTTAGTGGAATAGCACCCAATGACAAAGGCCTTTAGGCTCTGCCGAGTAAGTGGATAAGACCCCATTGGCAGACCCACAAGAACTCTTAGCCATAGATCAATATCTCGCTGAGGCTCTTGAGGCGAAGCAGACTCCTGGGCAGTAGCCACGAAGTCTTCCGCCTAATCAGGTAGGAACCAAGGTTTATTAATACCTACAACATCTGTTGTTTACCTGTCTATTTCAGTAGTTAGCTGTCTCTTACCCACCACCAATGGGTGCTAATCAGCTAAGTATATATCTGGCAGGGAAGTTGAATGTATAAAAATGATATTGTCATGATACAATAAATTTTTATACATACTTACCTGACAGATATATACGATTAATGGCCCACCCAGCCTCCCCGCAGGAGACAGGTGGAAGAGAAGAAATCTGATTAGAAAACGGGAATGGTTCCTAGTCCTGCCACCCAGGGCAGGGCGGTAGATCACCTGACCTACCGGTAGCGTGTGCCGCGAAATTTGAATTTCTGTCGGGGACGACGGAGTCTATAGCTAAGTATATATCCTTCAGGTAAGTATGTATAAAACTTTATTGTATCATGACAATATCATTTTTATATACTGTACACTACTATCAATGTCAATGTGAAGGACCAATTTCTAATTTAACCGCACCATGGAATACAACAATGTGTACAAAATGTAGTCTAATCCCCTAAAAACAAAATTAAAATGAAACATTTATTCTTCACATTCTTGACAACTCTGCCCTGTTCTACTTCTCTTTGCATAGTTCTCAAGTAGTATTGTTCATAACAATGAATCATCATAAAATTTTTAACTCTGCCTTTTTCTAATGGTCTCTGCGTGGCTCCATGTAAAATTTGTTCACTGTAATAATAAATCATAACCAAAAAATTTTATTCTTCTCCTGTCCTTTATCTTCAAGTTTTGTTTGGATGCTTAACTATTTTCAATTACTTAATTAAAATAAAAATGTTTACCTGTGTTTGCTGAGGATGTGGAAGTCTGATCCGATGAACCGAAGAAACTGTGGCAAGAAGAATGTAGACATATTGTCGTGTTTCATGAACGCTAAGTCCTTCAAGTACAGGAGTATCTGCAAATCTAAAAATTGGAAAGTATCACTTTCCTGCCAAGAATTCTTTTTTTTTACTATTAAACATGAATACAGGAAATTAATAAAAACTAAACAAAAATATATTTTGAAGATATTCAAACTCTCATTCTATCTGTAATGAAAGAAATTCCCCCTTAATCTAGAAAAACATTCCTATAAGAATAGTGAATATTTTATAGTTTCCAGTGTTTCAAAAGAACAGTCAGTCATCTGAAACTTTGTTTTCATAAATTAAGTTGTCCATAAGTCCCCAATGAACAAACTTGAAATAATGTTCACAACTACTTTATGTGCGCATTAATGTAGTAACTTTATGATGTTGCAGAAACTACAAATCCAGTTATTCATTATATAGTAACATAAATCAAAACCTGAAAACAACTTAGATTCATATATTGCAGCTAACACATTCATGAAGCCCATGTACGTACTGAGTTCATAAAGCATCAGGATTTGGTTTAATAAGATTACTGATTTTTTATACCACAATAGGAGTTACTTCCCTACCTGAACTGTACATGATTGAGGGTGAAATCATAGTCAAGACTTTCCTCCCAAAGCTCAACAATATCGTGGCACACCCTCCTGAAAATTAAAAATACATTGGTATTTTAAAGGATTAGAACTCAATGGATTTCAAGCAATTAGTAGCTTACTACTAATCATTAATATAAACAATAAGGAATGCATTGAAACATGCAAATTGCAACAACCTCTTAATGAATTTCCTCCTCGTGGGAAAAGTACCACTAATGCCGAGCCCAGCATGACACTCCAGATGGTGCTGGAGGTTCTTTTGCAGTAAAGTTACCTCCATAGGCCCTAGCTGCATTTCTCTTTGATTTTTATTACTCATCCAATACCTCTTGTCTCTTCACACCTGGGTGTCCATCTGCTTTAACTTTATCCTTTTAAAAAAGTAAATCTTTCCATTCAGCTCCACAAGTTCAGAAAAAGACTCAGTGATCTGGTTAAATCATTCTATAATAATAATAATAAATAAACAAAACAATTAAAAACTACAAACTTAATTCTTCCTCTCTCACCAAAATAAGTATCGATTACGAGTGGCAGGACATGTTGACTTGTATGCATATCCCCCTCCATATTCTGGAACCTTGATGTCTTGTAGGGTACTCTGAGCAGCGCCTGTAATAATATACGTAAATTAATTAGTGACTTGACCTGGTCGAGGGAGCAAAGAGTGCCTAACACTACTAAATATCTGAGACAATGGACTTATCTTCTCTTCAAAGGTAGGTAGTCCTGTTGCTCTGCAAACTACCTTGTTTATGCTTGATTTACATCTGTGTCTTTTGTATGTTTTTACATCCATTCCTAAAGGACTGGTGGAAAATGCTGCGGCCATTTTGTGCATAAATTGGTATTAATCAAAACAGAAACACTGCAGTAGCCTACGTAGTAACCATTAGGTAGTCTTACCACAAATTCATTTGTATATTTCATCATAACTACCAAATAGGGTAAACAATCGACTGGACTGGCCAACTCACTGACTACCACCCCATTTGTGGCCACCCTCCGAAAAAGTACTTTAACACGTCCTGACACCGGAGATGGTCATCAGTCATGAGTTGTTGGTGGTGATAGCAGGAGCTCAAGACCTATACTCTCCTTTCGAAGTAAGTATTTTCTCCAAAGTTAGAAATTAACGCCATATTTTAAGATTAAAACAGAGGGTAATGAAAAGTGTGGCCAACGCAGTGCGCACTACCCTCATGTCGCTTTCGAAATTTTTACTTACGACTAAAAATGTTTCGAAGATTGACGCCATCTCGATGTTTGCGGAGTCACTTGTGTCAACAAACTTCCCATTTCCTGTGTTAAATCCGCACACCACTTGTACCCATAGACGCTGGGGCACTTTCATCACAACAATCGTAAACAAGACTTCCAACCACTACTTATCCAAGGGAACTATGGCATTCTTTGCACTCTTCAATTGTTTATCAGTGTTGTCAATTGGTATGTGTTTACCCTCCAAACTGGGTATAATACTTACACAAAACCGGGGAAATTAGTGAAATTAGCATATCTATTTGTAGTATATATATACATATTACAGCAATTTTATCATTACTGCATTACTATGACAACTAGAATTCATGGAAACAGTTTGTAAATGCATCGGCAAATGTGTGAAGCTCCACTAGATTGGCAACGATGAGTCATTTTTCGTCACGGCATCTGCTCATAAGTACATCAGAAATGTTTGTAATTTTTCGGGGTTAATTTGGCTGCAAAAAAGGGATAATAGACATGAATTAAATAGACATTTTGAAGTAACAAAGTAAAGTTAAACTAAATAATGAGAAAAGTAAACAATTAAGGGAATAAAGCTTTGCACCTCATAAAGTGTCATCGTCTGCTGCTTGTAACTGTGTTTGTGGAGTGAGTGCTTAGGACCCAGGAACAGCAACGTGGTTTAAGTGCAATTTGGAGTGGATTAAGATCAATAATGTGTATAATTACAATCAAATAAGCACTGTGGAGTTTCAGTTGTGATGGCAGTAAGGATAAAACCACCGATTACGAGGTAAAAATGAATTCAGTTCAAACTATGACCCCGGGAATAACAAGTTTCATACTTTCACTAATATAGGCACAATGTTGTTTTATTGCGCCGATCACAACTGCAATCTTGACTAAGATCAATAAACATGTTATTGTCATGATACAATAAAGTTTGTTCATACTTACCTGGCAGATATATATATAGCTGTATTCTCCGACGTCCGACAGAATTTCAAAACTCCCGGCACACGCAGTGGGCGGCCAGGTGGTTAGTACCCATTCCCGCCGCTGGGAGGCGGATATCAGGATCCATTCCCATTTTCTATTCAGATTTTTCATACCACTGTCCCCTGAGGGGAGGTGGGTGGGTACTTAATTATATATACCTGCCAGGTAAGTATGAACAAACTTTATTGTATCATGACAATAACATTTTGTTCATGAAACTTACCTGTCAGATATATATATATATAGCTGAATCCCACCATTGGAGGTGGGAAGGGACAGAATAGAAGGATTTTAGGAAACAAATTACATGCAGATGATTGACATCTTGGTTCCTTACCTGTTAGCATAGCTGACTTCGTGATTACTGTCACTCAAGTCTGCTTCTGCTTTACTAGTCTCTCCAGCTAGGTAGTGACCTATATAGCTGGTGAGTTCTTGATGATCTGTCAACGGGAGCGTGACCACAATGTGACTAGACCATATTGACCATACTGTGAGGGCAACGAAGCTAAAAACCACCACCTGACCTAACATATCGAAGTTAGTCCCATAACTTCTAGGCTAAAGAAAGGGAAAGCACCTCAAGCGACCAACCCTTCAACCATAAACCAACACCATAAAATCAAAAGCACACCTATCCCTTTTCTATAGGATAGGATTCGTGCTGCTTCCTGCCCCCAGTAACATTTCTGCGGATATGTATGGGTCCTAGCGACTCGCAGTTCTCATATGCCATCTTCACATCCCGCAGGTACTGTGAAGCGAACACAGAGTTGCTTTGCCAAAAAGTAGCACTAATGATATCGCTAAGTGCCATATTCTTTTGAAATGCCACTGAGGTTGCGACAGCTCTCACCTCATGGGCTTTTATTTTCAAAAGTTTCAGATCACCATCCGGGCAGGGCGCATGGGCCTCCCTTGTGGTGCTTCGTAAAAAGAATGCCAGTGCATTCTTCGACATAGGAAAGTCGGGTCTTAACAGAGCACCATAGATTTTCAGAAGGACCCCGACAGTCTTTAGTCTTTTGCAAATAAAATTTGAGAGCCCTGACAGGGCACAGGACTCTCTCTGGCTCTTGACCGATGAACTCTGCTAACCCCTTGATTTCAAAGGTTTTCGGCCAGGGGTTAGATGGGTTTTCATTCTTAGCTAAGAAATTAGGATTCAGGGAGCACACTGCACTGTGTCCTCTGAAACCCACATCTTTACTCATTGCTTGAATTTCACTAACCCTTTTTGCCATGGCAAGAGCAGTTAGGAAAATAGCCTTCCTTGTAGTGTCTTTCAACGAGGCAGCATGTAGAGGTTCAAACGGAGCTGACATCAAGAACCTTAGAACTACGTCAAGGTTCCATGATGGGACCTTCGGTTGCGGTACTTTAGTTGTTTCAAACGATCTCAAAAGATCGTGAAGGTCTTTATCATTTGTCAGGTCTAACCCTCTGTGACGGAAGACAGCTGACAGCATACTTTTATATCCTTTTATTGTGGGCACTGCAAGTCTGTCCACATTTCTCAAATGCAGGAGAAACTCAGCGATTTGGTTCACAGAGGTCGTGGAGGAGGAAATACCTTTCTTCCTACACCACCTCCTGAAGACAGCCCACTTCGATTGATAAACCGCTCGAGAGGAAGCTCTCCTCGCATTGGCAATAGCCTCTGCCACTGGTCTTGAAAAACCTCTCGCTCTGGCCAACTTCTTGATAGTCTGAACGCAGTCAGACTCAGAGTGGAGAGGTTTCCGTGGTACCTCTCGAAGTGGGGCTGTTTGAGAAGATCTACTCTCTCTGGCAGGGTTCTTGGAAAGTCTACCAGAAGAGACATGACCTCCGTGAACCAATCGCTTGAGGGCCAAAAGGGGGCGATCAGAGTCATCCTCGCTCCTGGCGACGCCGCAAACTTCCTTATTACCTCTCCTAAGAGTTTGAACGGGGGAAAGGCGTAAACGTCCATCCCCGTCCAGTCCCATAGGATGGCATCTATCGCTATTGCTTCCGGGTCGAGAACTGGAGAGCAATAAATCGGAAGCCTCTTCGTTTTTGAGGTTGCGAAGAGGTCGACTAACGGTCGTCCCCACAACTTCCATAGTTCTTGGCAAACCTCTAGATGTAGGGTCCATTCTGTGGGAAGCATCTGATGTTGACGGCTTAAAAGATCCGCTCGAACATTTTGTATTCCTGAAATGAACCTTGTTAGGATCACTATGCTTCGAGCTTTCGCCCATAGAAGGATGTCTCTCGCTACCATGAACAGTGATCAAGAGTGTGTCCCCCCCTGCTTTTTGATGTAAGCGAGAGCCGTAGTGTTGTCCGAGTTGATCTGGACAACTCGGCCCACCAATCGTTCTTCGAAGAATTGAAGAGCCAACCGAATGGCCTTCAACTCTTTTAAGTTTATGTGCCAGGACCTCTGTTCCCCTCTCCAGAGGCCTGACACTTCCTCCTCGCCTAGTGTTGCTCCCCAGCCCACCATGGAGGCGTCTGAGAACAACACTAAGTCAGGGCTCAAAAGGTTGAGGGACAGTCCTTCCGAAAGTTTGATTGGATCTTGCCACCACTTCAGTTGATCCTTGACCGCTTGTGAGATCACCAAAGTCGAGTCTAGATTCTGTTTGTCCTTCCAGTTTTCTGCCAGAAAAAACTGGAGTGGCCTGAGGTGCAACCTCCCTAGGGAAACAAACTTCTCCAGCGAAGAAATGGTTCCCAGCAGACTCATACATTCCTTCGCCGAGCATGTTTCTTTCCCTAAGAAAGCTGACACTTTTTCTAAGCATTTCTGCTGACGTTCCTTTGATGGAAAAGCTTGAAAAGCCGCTGAATCCATCTGAATCCCCAGATATACGATGGACTGCGTGGGGATCAGATGGGACTTCTCGTAATTGACTATTAGGCCCAGGGCCTTCGTCAGCTGCAATGTCGTCTGAAGGTCCTCCAGGCACCTTGACTCCGAAGACGACCTGATTAGCCAGTCGTCCAGGTAGAGCGAGACTCTTATCTTCGATAGGTGAAGCCATTTTGCTACATTCCTCATGAGGAAAGTGAAAACCATCGGTGCCGTACTCAGACCAAAGCAAAGAGCCCTGAACTGGAAGACCTGCCCTTTTAAGACGAACCTCAGGAATTTCCTTGATTGAGGATGAATCGGGACGTGGAAATAAGCGTCTTGGAGGTCCAATGACACCATCCAATCCCCTGGTCTCAAGGCCCCTAACACAGACTGAGATGTTTCCATCCTGAATTTTTCCTTCCTCACAAAAAGGTTCAGTCTGCTGACGTCTAGGACAGGTCTCCATCCCCCAGACTGCTTCGGAACCAGGAATAACCTGTTGTAGAAGCCAGGGGAATCCAACATCAGAACTTCTTCTACGGCTTTCTTTTCTAACATTGGTCTAGAAGGTCGAGCAAAACCTGTTGCTTCTCTGACTGGTATGCGGGCGACAGGTCTATCGGCTTCATGCTCAAAGGAGCGCAGAGAGGAAAGGGATCTTGTATCCTCTCTCGATCAATTCTAGGGACAGGGTGTCTGACCCTTATCATCCTCCATGCCTGAGCAAACAAGGTGAGTCTCGCACCTACAGGTGCCTGAAGGGCAGAAATGTCAATTTTTTCCTCTCTTAATTGAAGAGGTCTTGCCTCTAAAGGACCCCCTTCCTCTCGAAAAACCTCTAGAGGAAGGTGCTCCACGAAAGGGCTTAAATTTCCTCTTGGGGGCTTGTGCGGTTGAAGTAGAAGCCTGGGGAGTAGGGCGTCTGGAAGACTGGGTCAAGAGGTCCCGCGTTGCTTTCTCCTGCAAATTAACCGACAGATCCTTAATCATGGACTGCGGAAATAGAAGTGTAGAGAAGGGGGCGAACAATAATTCTGCCTTCTGCGCGGGAGAAAACCGCTTCGCCGCAAAACTGCAATAGAGAGCTCTCTTATTTTAGCAGTCCGTAGCAAAATGAGATGCTAATTCATCAGAGCCATCCCTTACTGCTCTATCAATGCAAGCCAGCACACTTGAAAGCTCTTCCAAAGAAATAGAGTCTTGACTCCTAGATTGTAAATCCAAGGCCCCCAAGCACCAATCCAAGAAGTTAAACACTTCCAGCGGTCTTCTTTAAATATTCCCTTGAAGATTGATGATCTGTTTTCTGACATCGTCCAAGAAACCTTCGCTGATGATAAATAAGACCTCCTCGGAGCGTCCACTAAATTTGCGAAATCGCCTTGAGAAGAAGACGGCGCTTTCAATCCTGCCTCTTCTCCCGTTTCGTAACAGATCCCCGCTCTCCTGCTCAGTCTAGATGGGGGAAGAGCAAAAGAAGTCTTCCCTTTAGCCTTCCTTGAATCCATCCAATCCTGAATTCTCTTAAACGCTCTCTTCGCAGAGAGCCGAAGTGGCCATTTTAACGAAGCCAGGGCGCCTTCCTGGCCTTCGAATGAGGCTAATTGTGAAGGGGGAGAGCAAGGAATGGGCGCTTGAAAATTATCTGGGAACAAGTTCTTAAGAAGGTTCGTTAACGTCTTATAGTCTGAAGCCGCTGACGCTGTTGGCTCGTCGTCATCCGTAGGGCACAAATCACTAGAAGAATCTCTCTCTCAATTATCAGTGTCCTTTAAAGATCACGATGATAATAATCCTTGAGGTCCTGTTCGCAAGAGGGTGCCTCTTGTTGAAGAAGAGTTCGAAGTAACCAATCGTTGTTTCCTTGTTATCTTCGACACTTTAATATCTTGTGAAATATCTTGACGCTTCGGACTCAAACATTCTTCCAAGGCGTCCTGCCAAGCGTTCCTGCCGAGGGCGTCCCGATGTGTAAGACGCCGCCGAGGCGTCCATGGAGAAAGCGTCCTGTGGCGAGCGTCCTGATGTGTAAGACGCTGCGCGTCCTGAGAAGCATCAGCTCGAGCGTCCTGGCGAGCGTCCCGATGTATAAGACGCCGCGCGTCCTGAGAAGCGTCTGCTCGAGCGTCCTGGCAAGCGCTTCGCTGCTTAAGATGCCGAGCGTCATAAGAAGCGTCTTCCCGAACGTCCTGAAGAGAACTTCGATGCACAGAACGTTGAACACTACCTGACGCTCCTTTAAAAGCATCTTGATTATCGTCATGCAAAGCGGAACGCACAACCGAACCGTGTAACTTATGTCATGGATCTCTGAGCGTTCTCGGCCTTTTGACAAAGACGCCGGCCGCCTGTGCGGCAACTCACGTCTCTGTCAAATTCGTCTTTCCTAGACGCCCTTTCATGAGGAACGCATTCACGTTCTCGAATGAGTCGGCTACTAGGAGAAGACTCAAAGGCCGAAAAACGAGGAGAAGGAGCCGGGGACTGCCTAGTCCTCTTAACAGGCAGCCACCAATCCTTCCTCCGATGACTAGGTTCTGCCTCTTTCTTCTCAAAATAGGAAGCTAACTGCTTTTGCATTTCTAAAAGCATTTCCCTTGATGGAGAAAATTCTCGATCAGGAGAAGGACTCATCCCTGTGAGGGAAGATGGGCGAGGGGATGCCCTTTCCTTCAACTCAGGAACAAATTTAGAGCGACTTGGACGCTCGAACGAGTCCTCCCCTGATGAAGTCTTGTTCCTTTTCTGCGGTGGAAAAGCTTCAAAATATTCAGGTGAAGAATCCAAACACTGATCAGAAGGGCGTGAAGCGTCCTCTTCTCTGAAACCTCTCTTAAGAGGGCGACAAGGACGACGGCCGCCTGTGCATCACCTTGCGCCCCTGCCGCTCTCCCCATGAGAGGTCCTCCGAGAGTCCCAACCTCGGCGAGGAGAGGAAGCCTCTGAGGATGAGAAGCACTCTTTAAGGATCCGTGCCCCGTGCACCGAAAACCCTGGCAGCCTTGAAGATCGTCCTCAAGATTCTGCCGAAGGGACGTCAGACCGGTTATTAGATCCCGTAACCCTCCTTCGGCTTTCGGCTTGCCCTCTCCCTAAGGCCTGGAGGCATTATGGGACCGATCTGATGCCCCCTCCACAACACTAGATGCACTAACACTCATTGCACTTAGACACATTTGATTGTAAAGCAATCACTTTCGATTCCAGGGCGCGAATCGACTCCATAATCGTAGATAATACATTTCCTTCCGTAGAAACTTCCTGATTGTTCGGTGGCAATACAACAGGATTAGGTTGAATTACATCTACAGGAGGATTTAATGGAGATACAATCCTACCCTGACTTCTAATCACAGAAGCACTTCTAGAGGAAGACCTCCTGATTCTATCACGCTCAAGCTTTCTCACGTAAGAATCATATGCCTTCCACTCAACCTCAGTCAATTGCTCACACTCGATGCATCTATCATTCAACATACATACGACTTCGACATTTCGAGCACACCGAATGAGGGTCTACCGAAGCTTTCAGTAACCTCACCTTACATTCCTGCACCTCACACACCCTGAAGATAGCAGAGCTAGATCCAGACATCGTTATGAAAGAAAAGTCAAAGCCAAAATCCAAATCAAATCCACTATCACGTATGCCAAGCCAACAAGCCAAATCAAAACCAAAAGTCAATCAGAATACTCAAGTTAGCACAAGAAGTTTCAAAATCCTAGGCGGAGGTCTGTAAACAGTTGTTTACCGACTGGCGACAGAGAAAAATCTGAATAGAAAATGGGAATGGTTCCTGATATCCGCCTCCCAGCGGCGGGAATGGGTACTAACCACCTGGCCGCCCACTGCGTGTGCCGGGAGTTTTGAAATTCTGTCGGACGTCGGAGAATACAGCTATATATATATCTGAAAGGTAAGTTTCATGAACAAACCGCAATTTGGGTCACAGAGGTACTGGAAGAGGAAATGTTCTTCCTCTTGCACCATCGTCTGAAGACATCCCACTTTGACTGGTATACACGCAAGGTGGAAGGTCTCCTCGCTCTTGCGATTGCTTTAGCAGCTGTTGCTGAAAAGCCTTTCGCTCTGACCAGACTTTGGACAGTCTGAAGCCAGTCAGACTGAGAGCGAGGAGATTTTTGTGGTACCTGTCGAAGTGGGGTTGTCTGAGTAGATCGCTCCTTAGCGGGAGCGATCTTGGAAGGTCCACTAACCATTCCAGTACCTCTGTGAACCATTCTTGGGCCGGCCAAAAGGGAGCGATTAAGATCATTCTCGTTGAAACGGACTCTACGAATTTCTTGATGGTTAGCCCTAGGATCTTGAAGGGGGGAAACGCGTAGACGTCGAGTCCGCTCCAGTCTAGAAGAGGAGCATCTATTGCTAATGCCTCTGGATCCGATATCGGAGAGCAGTAAGGATCCAGTCTCTTGTTCTTCGACGTGGCAAAGAGGTCTATGTGTGGCCTGCCCCATAACTTCCAAAGGCTCTGGCATACATCCAAATGAAGGGTCCACTCTGTGGGAAGGACCTGATCTTTCCTGCTGAGGAGATCTGCTCTTACATTCCTTTCTCCCTGCACGAACCTGGTGAGAAGCTTGATTCCCCTTTCTTCTGCCCACAGAAGAAGGTCTCTTGCTGTCTCGTACAGGGAGAAGGAATGCGTCCCCCCCTGTTTCCTGATATATGCCAGAGCTGTAGTGTTGTCCGCGTTGACCTGCACTACCGATCTTCTGACTTTGGGCTCGAAAGCTTTCAGAGCCAACCACACAGCCATCAACTCCTTTCTGTTGATGTGCCAGGCTACCTGGTCCCCCACCCAGGTACCTGACACTTCGCTGGTTCCCAGAGTCGGCCCCCACCCCATGTCCGACGCGTCAGAGAACAACACCAGGTTGGGGGTCTGGGATTGAAGAGACAGTCCCTTCGCAAAGAGGTTGGGATCTGTCCACCATAAGAGATGTTTCTTGACGTCCTGGGATAACGACAGGGAGAACGTCAAATCCTGAGAACGACGACTCCAATTCCGATGAAGAAAGAATTGGAGCGGTCTCAGGTGCAACCTTCCTAGGGAAACGAATTGCTCCAGCGAGGAGAGCGTCCCCAGCAGACTCATCCACTCCCTCACTGTGCATACTTCTTTCCCTAAGAAGGTTGTTACTCTCTCGGGCTATCCTTTCCTGAGAGGGAAAAGCCCGAAAACTCAGAGAGTTCATCAGTATCCCGAGATACACACACTCTTGTTCGGGAATTAGTGACGACTTCTTGAAATTGACGAGAAGTCCCAACACCTTCGTCAATTCTAGTGTTACTTGTAAGTCCTTCAAACAATGATCTTCTGAATTGGCCCTTATCAGCCAATCATCGAGGTACATGGATATCCTCACCCCTTTCAAATGAAGCCATTGAGCTACATTTCTCAAGATCCCCGTGAACACTTGAGGGGCCGTCGAGAGGCCGAAACAGAGAGCCCTGAACTGAAAAATTTTCCCCCCATCACAAATCTGAGAAACTTCCTCGAGGAAGGATGGATCGGTACGTGGAAATAAGCGTCCTGTAAATCCAAGGAAACCATCCAGTCCCCTGGACGAAGTGCTGCCAGCACTGATGAAGTGTTTCCATCGTGAACTACTTCTTTCCTACGAAGAAGTTCAGGGCGCTTACGTCCAACACCGGTCTCCATCCCCCTGACGACTTCGGAACTAGGAAAAGGCGGTTGTAGAAGCCCGATGAACGATGGTCTGTCACTAGTTCGATAGCCCCCTTCTCCAGCATCTGATCTACTGCTAGATGGAGAGCTTGATTCATGATGGGGTCTCTGTACCTGGCCGTCAGCTCCCTTGGGGTGGTCGTCAAGGGAGGTCTTGCGACGAAAGGGATGAGGTAACCTCTCCTCAAAATTGAAAGGGTCCAAGGATCCGCCCCTTTCTGGGCCCAGACTTCTGCAAATTCTAAGAGTCTGGCGCCCACCGTTGTTTGAAGGACTTGCAAGTTATTTGGGGGCTTTAACTGACTTGGCGAAAATCTTACCCCTTCTTGAAGGTCTACGACCTCTAAACGTAGAGGTTCTTGAGGAAGAAGCCCCTCGAAAGGGTTCTCGAACACTTGACTTTTCCTTCTTAGCCTTGGTAGGGAAGGAAGGGCGAGGTTTTCTTGCCAACTGTGCCAAAAGGTCCTGGGTGGCTTTAGCCGAAAGCGATCTCGAAATGTCCTGCACTAGATGTTTAGGGAACAACTGACCGGACAGAGGAGCAAACAGCAAAGAAGACCTCTGGGCGTGGGAGACAGACCTCGTTAAGAAGGAACAATAAACGGACCTCTTCTTCCCGATCCCGGTCCCATACAGGGAGGCGATTTCACTCGCTCCGTCTCTTACCGACTTGTCCATATAAGACAAAACACACATGAGATCTTCTGGAGAAAAGGACTCTGGCACTTCAATTTTCTTGGCTAGGACTCCCAACGACCAATCAAGGAAGTTAAATACCTCCAGCACCCTGAACATGCCTTTCAGCATGTGATCTACTTCATTCATTGCCCAAGTCGTCTTTGCAGAGTTAAGGGCAGCTCTCCTCGAAGAATCTACCAGCGCCGAAAAATCCGAATCAGCCGAAGACGGTAGACCCAATCCTAAGGACTCTCCTGTTTCGTACCAGAAACCAGCGCGTCCTGATAACTTCGAAGGAGGATAAGCGAACATCGTTTTCCCCGCTTCTTCTTTGGAAGCCATCCAGGAACCAAAAGTCCTCAGTGCCTTCTTCATTGAAAGAGTTGGCTTCATCCTCACACAAGAAGAACTCTTCGCTGTCTTCGCCGTTGAAAAAAGTGAGTGAGGAGAAGGAGGAGCCGTAGGAGTAAGGGAATCCCCAAAAACTTGCAAAAGTAGCTCTGTAAGCTTCTTGTAAGAAGACACAGCAGCAGAAGTGTTCGGTTCCTCATCCGAACCTTCTAGGACGTCTTGTCGAGGCGAGCACGGAAGATCCTTAGGTGACGAAGGGATCCTAGTAGGAGCTGAGCGAGAGGTTGGAGAGCGCCTTCTCGTAGAAGAGTTCACATCCACTGGAGAACGATGAGAAGATCTGGGTTGTCTACAATGAGACTCCCTCTTCGAGATAGACGGAATCTCAGCAGAAGGAGAGGTAGGGCTCCTACCCCGAGAATCCTTGGATACATCCACAGGGCGCTTACGAGGCGGCGAGCGCCTACCAGACTCTGTGCGCCTATCCTGAGGCGAGCGGCTGCCAGGAGAAGAGCGCCTATCGGGAGCAGAGCGCTTGCGCGACTCTCTATTCTTGTCCAGTTGAGTACGATCAACGGAAGTTCGACTGGAAGGCGAAATGCGCCTACTAGGAGAAGGCTGCTTGCGAGACTCTTGACCTCTAACAAGAGGATAACATTCAGGAGAAGGGCGCTTCAAAGCTAACGAGCGCCTACCTGGAGAAGGGCGCTTGCGAGGCTCCTGGTGCATACCAAGAGACGAACGGTCAGGAGTAGTGTGTCTAGAAGAGGGAGAGCGCCTACACAGAGAAGGGCGCTTGAAAGACTCTTGTTGTCTGCCCCGAGGAGAATAATCAGGAGTAGGACGCCTTAAAAGAGACGAGCGCCTACTAGGAGATCGACGTGCAGTAGGCTCTTGGCGCCTACCTTGCGGGGAGCGGCTAACAGCAGGACGCCTATCAGGCGCACGGCTCCTACCAGACTCTTGACGCCTGTAAGGAGAGAAGTCACGATCCGACACTCGAGGAGAGCGACATCTGGAAGAAGAACGCCTACTTGTAGAAGGGCGCCTTCTAGGTTCTTGAGGCTGCTGAGGAGAAGTCCCACGCGAGGGAGTCGAAGAAATAGCGTGATGTGAAGGCGCAGTGCACTTACCGGAAGCGGGAATCCAATCTGGAGAAAAAACTTCTTTCTCCATAGAGCGTCCGACCGAAGTTTGGCGCCTTGAAGTCGAAAGAGAGCCAGGAGAGCGAGGGCGCTCATGTGAGCCCCTACCTTCATATGAAAACTCCCCATATGAAGGAGACCGCCTAAAAAGAGGAGAACGATCCTCTGAAGAGCGGCGTCTAGATCTCTTGATCGGAAGAGAAACGTCCTTCTTCCTACGTGATCTAAATGCTAGAGAATCTGCCAGCGCCGTGATCTGAGCTTGAAGTCCCGTGAGTACTCTAGTAGGAGAATCTTGTTGTTCTTCCTCGGAAGCAGGCGCAGAACGAGGAGCGCGAGAAGAAGAACGATCGCAGGATCTCTTGGGTTTCTTCGCCTCCACCGACGATTCTTCCGGGAAAACCTCCGGACTAGAAGCCAAAGGACTGCAGGAAGCCTTCCAAGCCCTCTTCAACGGGCGTGACACATCCGGGGAGTTCCAACCTCTCTTCGGAGAGGGAGACGACGAAGAGGAGAAGCATTGGCGTAGGAGCTCCTTCTTGTAGCGATCCGAGGCAGCCTGGGAGCGTACTTCAGGATCTGCCGAGGGGACGCCTGACCGGTGGGGGGGTCTCCCTAGCCCTCTTGCAGCTTTCGACTTTCCTACTCTACTGGAACTGGGAGTCTGGAAGAGGTCTAGGCCTAGAGGCACTAAGGAGCCGGTCAGACGCACCCTCCACAACACTGGGGACACTGCACTGATCACTAACACTCTCCTTATCTTCCAACTGACGAATCTTCTGATCCATAGATAGAATCGTGGCTCTTACAGCCGCCGCCTCCGAAGACGAATCTTCGGCTTCGGTGCGGGGAGCAGGGGCTGCAAACTTGGAGGACGGAGAAGGTTCTACTTCTACATTGGTCATAGGATCCACATCCAACTCACTCATTCTAGACCTACTAGAACTTCTAGAGGAAGCCTTACGTACTCTATCATGTTCCAACTTCCTAACATAAGAAGAGAGAGCCTTATATTCTTCTTCATTCAATACCTTACATTCACTACAAGGGTTAGCAAAAGAACATTCATTCCCCCTGCATTTCATGCAAACCGTGTGAGGATCCACCGAAGCTTTCGGCAACCTCACCTTACATCCTTCATTCACGCAAACCCTAAACAAAACAGAAGTTTTAGCTACTGAATCTAGGTCAGACATTGTTAAAGAAAATAAAAATCAAAATCAAAACGGTCCACAATTAGCGTATGCCAAGCCAAACAAAGCGAATACGTCACCAAAAGAAGTCCAAATTAACTCCAGGCAAGCGAGAATCGAAAAACTATCGAGAGGAAAAGACAACAGTTGTTATCGTTCCCGCGACAGAGAAAAATCTGACAAGCAAGGGGGATTGGTTCGTACACCCGCCACCCAGCGGCGGGTAAGGTAGACCGCCTGACCTACCTGTCGCGTGTGCCGCGAGATTTGAAATTCTGTCGGGAATGTCGGAGACTATAGCTAAGTATATATCTGACAGGGAAGTTCATGTACAAAAATGATATTGTTATGATACAATAAAGTTTGTTCATACTTACCTGGCAGATATATATATAGCTGTATTCTCCGAAGTCCGACAGAATTTCAAAACTCCCAGCACACGCAGTGGTCGGCCAGGTGGTAGTACCCATTCCCGCCGCTGGGAGGCGGGCGTCAGGAACCATTCCCATTTTCTGTCAGATATTTCTAGTGCCACTGTCTCCTGAGGGGAGGTGGGTGGGCACTTTGATTATATATATCTGCCAGGTAAGTATGAAGAAACTTTATTGTATCATAACAATATCATTTTGTTCATGAACCTTACCTGCCAGATATATATATAGCTGAATCCCACCTTTGGAGGAAGGGGGAGACAGACTCGGATTTTGGAAAACAATTCCATTTACATGACTGATATCTTGGTTCCTTACCTGTTAGCATAGCTGACTTCGTGAGTACCTTCACCCAAGTCTGCTTCTGCTTTACTAGAGACTCCAGCAAGGTAGTGACCTGCGATGCTGTTGAGTTCTAGAGGATCTGTCAACGGGGGCGTGACCACAAAACAACTAGATCCTACATTATAGACCTCCAATTTTTTGGGTAATGCATTCCTAGAGGTGCCAGCAAGGACGTGACCAGTGTAGCTGGTGCGCTCTAATGAACTGTCACGGGGAGCGTGACCACAATGTGACAGATCATATAGGTGTTGATTAGACACCGAATGCTGGTAATGCTTCACTGGAGGTGCCAGCAAGGATGTGACCTATATAGCTGGTGCGCTCCAGATGATTTGTCAACGGGTACATGACCACAATGTGACAAAAACATTTTACCCTATTATGAGGGCGAAGCAAAAACATTACCACCTGACCTAGCCTATCTGGTTATACTTCGTATAACCAAGGCTAATGGAGGGAAGTCCGCCTATGGCGGCCGACCCAAGACCACAATAAACTAAACACCTAAATAAGCATAATAAACTAAAAATAAAAAATAAAAAGAAATAAAATTAAAAAGTCCAAACTAACATATTATTTCCTAAATGATAGGAAGAGTCCTACTCTCTGTACCCAATATAGTGTCTGCTGCGACATATGGGCCCAAAGAGCAACAGTTCTCGTATGTAGTCCTCACCTCCCGAAGGTAGTGAGAGGCAAACACTGAATTACTACGCCAAAATGTGGCATTCAAGATGTCATTAAGTGCCATGTTCTTTTGGAAGGCTACCGACGTAGAAATAGCCCTCACTTCATGCGCATTCACCTTCAACATTTTCATATCACTGTCTTGACAAGATGAATGCGCTTCCTTGATGGTGTCCCTCAAGAAAAAAGCCAAAGCATTCTTCGACATTGGTAAATTTGGCTTCCTTACCGAACACCACAAGTTATCCGAAAGACCTCTACAATCCTTAGTCTTCTTTAGGTAGAATTTTAGAGCCCTGACAGGGCACAGAACTCTCTCTGGCTCGCGCCCAATGATTTTGGCCATCCCTTTAATTTCGAAGGTCCTAGGCCAAGGGTTGGACGGATTTTCATTTTTTGCCAGAAACGTTGGGCTCAAGGAACAAACCGCGTTATAACCTTTAAAACCCACGTATTTGCTAATCGCTTGTACCTCGCTGACTCTCTTCGCCGTCGCCAGAGCAGTCAGGAAGATAGCTTTTCTAGTAACATCCTTCAGGGAAGCCGTATGCATAGGTTCGAATGGACTGGACATGAGGAACTTCAGAACTACATCCAAGTTCCAAGACGGCAACCTGGGTTGTTGAACCTTCGTTGTTTCAAAAGATCTCAAGAGATCGTGAAGGTCTCTGTTGTCCACCAAATCCAGGCCTCTGTGCCTAAAGACAACTGAAAGCACACTCCCATACCCCTTGATTGTAGAGACTGCAAGTTTTAGATCCCTTCTCAGATATAAAAGGAAGTCAGCAATCTGGCTCACAGAGGTCGTGGTGGAGGAAATGCCGTTCTTCTTGCACAACTCCTGAAGACTGCCCACTTCGATTGGTACACTGCATTGGATGAGCGCTTCTTGCACTGGCGATAGCTTTCGCCACTGACCTAGAAAAGCCTCTCGCTCTGGCCAACTTTTGGATAGTCTTGAATGCAGTCAGACTCAGAGCGGAGAGATTTCTGTGGTACCTCTCGAAGTGGGGCTGTCTGAGTAGATCTGTCCTTACTGGAAGCGTCCTCGGGAAGTCTACTACGAAGGCCATGACCTCTGTGACCAGTCTCTCGCCGGCCAGAACGGGGCGATCAAAGTCATTCTCGTCCCTTCCGACGCCGCAAACTTTCTCATGACTTCCCCTAGGATCTTGAACGGGGGAAAGGCGTACAGGTCCATCCCCGTCCAGTCCCAGATAAGTGCGTCTATCGCCACTGCCGCTGGGTCGAGTACTGGGGAGCAGTGCAGTGGAAGCCTCTTCGTTCTGGACGTAGCAAAGATGTCCACTAGCGGACGTCCCCATACAGCTCCTGGCATACCTCCTGATGCAGAGTCCACTCGGTTGGCAGAAGTTGACCTCGTCTGCTGAGGAGATCTGCCCGGACGTTCTCTACTCCTGCTACAAACCTTGTAAGGATCGTGACGTCCAGTGCCCTTGCCCACAGCAAGATCTCCTTTGCCAGGGCAAAAAGGGACGAGACTGTGTTCCTCCCTGCTTCTTCAAGTACGCCAGAGCTGTGGTGTTGTCTGAGTTGACTTGGACTATTTCAATGAGAGACTTTTTCTTGGAAAACTGGAGAGCTAAAAAGATTGGCTGCCATTTCCTTTAGGTTTATGTGCCAGGACACCTGTTCCCCTCTACCAGGTGCCTGACACTTCTTCCCCCCCTAATGTTGCTCCCCACCCCGTGGTGGACGCGTCGGAGAACAACACTAGGTCGGGGCTCTGAAGCTTGAGAGACACGCCCTCCGACAACTTCACTGGATCTAGCCACCATTTTAAGTGATGTTTTACCTCTCTTGAAATTTTTAAGCTCATATCCAGATTCTTGTTTTCTTTCCAATTTTCCTTGAGAAAAAATTGAGCGGTCTGAGGTGCAGTCTCCCCAAGGAAACAAACTTCTCCAGCGAGGAAATGGTCCCCAGCAGGCTCATCCATTCCCTCACCGAGCACGAATCTTTCCTTAGGAAGGCTGTCACTTTGTCTAAACATTGCTGCTGACGTCCCTGGGACGGAAAAGCTCGAAAAGCCACTGAATCCATCTGAATCCCCAGATACAAGATGGATTGGGTTGGAATCAGATGTGACTTTCGAAATTCACAGTAGTCCCAGGGACTTCACCAACGATAAAGTTGTTTGAAGATCCTTCAGACACCGCGTTTGAGTGGAGGCACGAATGAGCCAGTCGTCCAGGTACATAGAGATGACTATTTGCAAGATGAAGCCACCTCGCCACGTTCTTCATTAAAGTCGTGAAGATCCATAGAGGCAGTGCTCAATCCGAAGCAAAGCGCCCTGAATTGATAACTGTCCCTTTTAGGACAAACCGAAGATACTTCATCGACTGTGGATGGATGGGGACGTGGAAATACGCGTCTTGAAGGTCTAATGAAACCATCCAATCGTTGGTCTTAAGGTCCCAAGAACTGACTGAGTGTCTCCATCCTGAATTTCTGCTTCTGTACGAACCGATTCAGACTGCTCACATCTAAGACTGGTCGCCAACCTCCTGACTGTTTCGGCACCAGGAATATCCTGTTGTAGAAGCCTGGAGATTCCAGGTCTACGACCTGTTCCACCGCTCTCTTTTCCAACATCTGCTCGAGCAGATCGAAAAGGATTTGTTGCTTCTCCTGATGGTAAATAGGGGATAAATCCTTGGGTGTCGTGCACAGTGGGGGAGGTTTCAAGAAAGGAATCTTGTACCCCCGCTTGATGACGTTGAGCGACCAGCTGTCCGCCTTCCTTTCTATCCAAGCTTTTGAGAATAGTCGAAGCCTGGCTCCTACTGGTGGCTGAAGGATATCTGGTTCATTTCTTTCCTCTGATCTTAGCCGAGACTCGATGTTCTCGAGGAAACTCCACCTCGAAAGGGCTTCTGCTTCTTGAACGGTTGCGCCCGTGCCGACGTAGAAGAAACAACCGTACGTTTTGCCGACTGAGCTAGGAGGTCTTGGGTAGCCTTCTCTTGTAGACTGACAGCCAGATCTTTGACCATAGCCTGAGGAAAAAGATGGCTCGAAAGAGGCACATACAACAATTCTGCCTTTTGAGAGATAGAGACCGCCTTTGCAGTAAAACCACAATAGGCCGCTCTCTTCTTCAAAATCGAAGTGCAGAAGTGCGAAGCCAACTCCTCCGAACCATCCCTGACGGCCTTGTCCATGCATGCAAGCACGCTGGACAGCTCCTCGAGGCTAAGCGAATCAGGACTACGCGACCGGTTATCCAAGACCCCTAAACACCAATCCAAAAAGTTGAAAAATGACAATTTGTCCAAAATTGCATTTTTCCTAACTATACAAACCTGAGGTCCTTTTACAATAGGAAGGTACTAGCGGCAGCTGGATAGGTCGTAAGCTTTCGAACAAGGGGTTCGGTAGTTAACTGCTTGTCCGACAGGCGCGCGCGCGACTGGTAGGTAAACAAATCACTTTTGCTTTTGGCCCAAGCAAAAACTGCAGAGTGAGGGGTGGCATGAGGTGGGGCTATGTGTAAAAGGACCTCAGGTTTGTATAGTTAGGAAAAATGCAATTTTGGACAAAATGACAATTTGTCCAAAATTGCATTTTTCCTAACTATACAAACCTGAGGTCCTTTTACAATAGGAAGGTACTAGCGGCAGCTGGATAGGTCGTAAGCTTTCGAACAAGGGGTTCGGTAGTTAACTGCTTGTCCGACAGGCGCGCGCGCGCGACTGGGAGGTAAACAAATCACTTTTGCTTTTGGCCCAAGCAAAAACTGCAGAGTGAGGGGTGGCATGAGGTGGGGCTATGTGTAAAAGGACCTCAGGTTTGTATAGTTAGGAAAAATGCAATTTTGGACAAATTGTCATTTGTTCCGACACGGCATACAAACCTTCGGTCCTTTTACAATAGGAAGACTCACTTCTTGGTGGGAGGAATCTGAGTCTTTTGTGAACAGACTGGTGTTCGCCCAACCTTGGAAGCCTCCCTGGTCGTAAGAGCGAGGGAGGGGGATCCAAGCCTGTCCGATTGATCGGGGTGTGCACCGCAGGATCAATGGTCAGACCTCTGGGACCGAGTACTAAGAGAGAGGCATGCGTATCTCTTCGTACCAGCAATGTAAGAACTTGTTCCTGTACAGGAGCAAATATAAAGTCATGGGTTTGACTCTTGTAGGCATCCACTTCCCCCCCTTGTAGAAGGAAGTGGTGGATATTCTGCTCCTATCCCTAGTGAAAGGGATAGGATGGGGCTCTGTCATATAGCTCACCTGCATCTCGTCCTCATCCAGCGTAGTGACGACCATGGCCCTCTGCCCACAGGTAGAGGGGAAGGAAAAGAGGTGGAAGAGAGAGCCAGTCACTCACTCACGTCCACAATCAATCCACACGTCACACCCTAAGGACCTCATGCTGTTCAAGCCTGCGAGGTCTGGGTTTAGCTACACAACTTGTTGAGCAGCACCACGGGTCCCAAGGAAATGTATCCAAGGACCTGTGGGCAATATCCGAAGGTAGAAGGACGTAAAGGTAGTCTGGTTAGACCAGACCCCTGCCTTCAGGACCTGCGCCACGGAGAAGTTCTTACGGAACGCCAACGACGGGCCAATACTTCTGACTTCGTGAGCTCTCGGACGGGACGTACGGATGTCGTCACTACCATCAGCCTCATACGCCCTCCTGATTGACCTCACGCAGCCAGAAAGAAAGAGTGTTCTTGGATACTTCTTTCTTGGTGACCCCGGTGCTAACGAAGAGGCGTCGACACTCAGGCCTGAGGTGTCGAGTTCTCTTCAGATAGCGCCGTAGCGCCCTCACAGGACAAAGCAGCATCTCATCCGCATCATTATCGGTGAAGTCCATTAGGGAGGGAATCGTGATGACTCGAACCTGTCGTCAGGGACCGACGGTTTCTGAGTCTTCGCAACGAAGTTCGGGACGAAATCGAGCGTCACGGATCCCCATCCTCTGGAGTGTCGTACATCATAGGAAAGACCATGAAGGTCCCCTCTCTCTTCGCCGATGCCAGGGCCAGCAAGAAGAGGGTCTTGAGGGTCAGATCCCTGTCTGACGACTCCCGGAGTGGCTCGAACGGCGTTCGAGTCAAACTCCTAAGGACGGGAGAGTCACATCCCACGCATGGGGGCCTGAGTTCCCTGGGTGGGCAAGACCTTTCGAAGCTCCTCATAAGCAAGGAGATCTCGAACGAGTTCGAGATGTCCAACCCCCTCAGTTTTCAGGACGAGGGGCCAAGGCGGCTCTGTATCCTTTGACTGTGGGGACTGAGAGGAGCTTCTCTCTGGCGAAGAAAAACGAGGAAATCCGCTACCTGCTGAAGAGTGGCTCTGAGAGGAGATAGACCCCGTCTACGACACCACCACAGAAGACGGCCCACTTCCCCTGGTACACAGCTGCAGAGGACTGACGGACGTTTCCAGCCATCTCTGTTGCTGCGCTACGAGAAAAGCCTCTCGTTCGCAAGAGATGGTGGATAACAGCCAGCCGTGAAGACGTAGGGACTGGACTGCTCGGTGGTACCGCTCGACGTGTGGCTGGGCGAGAAGGTTGTGCCAAGGGGGAATCTCTCTCGGTTCTCCTGCGAGAAGAGCCAGCAGGTCCGGATACCAAATGGCCTGTGGCCATTTGGGAGCCACCAGGATCATCCTGAGATTCGGGGGTGACCAGTGCTCGACTGATCACCTTGCGAATCAGGCTGAAACGGGGGGAAAGGCATAGGCGAAGAGGTTGTCCCACGGGTGGGTTTTTTGAAGAGCGTCCTCTGCAGCTGCCCATGGGTTCCGGCACGGCCGAGAAGAACACCCATGGAGCTTCCTGTTGTGCCGGGTGGCGAACAGATCCACGACTGGTCGCCCCCACAGGTCGAAGAGCCTTTCCTTTCCGCCACGTCCTGGTGTAGAGACCATTCGGTCCTTATCACCTGATCCCGACGGCTGAGCGTGTCTGCTACTACATTCCTTCCCTGGAATGTAGCGTGCCGACAGCTCTATTGAGTGTGCCTGAGCCCACTCGTGCACCTGCGAGTCAACTGGTACAACGGGAGAGACACTAGGCCCCCCTGTTTGTTGACGTAAGCCACCACCGGGGTGTTGTCGCACATCAACACCACTGAGTGTCCCATCAAGCGGTCCTGAAATTCTTGAGAGCGAGAAACGCTGCCTTGAGTTCCAGTACATTGATGTGAAGGTGCTTGTCGTTCTCGTCCCACACTCCTCCGAAGTCAGCAACTCCTCCAGGTGTCGCGCCCCATCCCTCGGTCGATGCGTCTGAGAACAGCTGCATGTCCGGGGGGGGGAGTGCGCAGAGGCACTCCTCTTAAGAGGTTCCTGTCGTCCAGCCACCAGGCTAGGTCCTGCCTCACCTCCTGTGTCAGTGACACTGGAAAGCTTGGGGGATCCGTCGCCTTGCGACCAACTCTCCTTTAGTCTCCATTGAAGAGACCGCAGGTGAAGACGCCCGTGAGGGACTAACTTCTCGAGCGACGACAGGTGTCCGATCACGACTTTGCCATCGCTGAGCTACCTGTTCCTCGCCGAGACAGGAACTGGTTGGCTGCCTCCCTGAATCTTGCTGATCCGCGAGTCTGCGGGGAAGACTCGCCCTGCTACCGTGTCGATCAGCATACCAGGTACTTCATCCTCTGCTTGGGCTCGAGATCGGACTTCTCGAAGTTCACCACGATCCCCAGATCGCGACAGAACTCGAGCAGTCGATCCCTGTCCTGTAGCAACTGCGAGCGGGAGCTCGCCAGGACTAACCAATCGTCGAGATACTCATCAGACGTATCCCGTGCGAATGGGCCCAAGCAGACACCAGAGTGAACACTCCGCGTGAACACCTGTGGGGCGGTTGAGAGACCGAAGCACAGTGCCCTGAAACTGGTACACCGTCCCGTCGAGGATGAAGCGGAGGTACTTTCTGGAGGACTTGATGAATGGGTATTTGGAAATACGCATCCTTCAAGTCACTGAAAGCATGAAATCGTTCTCCCTGATGGAGTCGAGCACTGAGCGTGCCATCTCCATCGTGAACCGGGTCTGGCGACAAAAACCGGTTCAGGGAGAGAGATCTATCACCGGGCGCCAGCCTCCGTAGGACTTTCCACCAGAAGAGGTCGACTGTAAAAGCCCGGTGACTGATCCGTGACGATCTCTACAGCTCTCTTGCTCAGCATGGTCTTTATCTCCTGTCTCAGTGCTACGTCCTTCGATGACCCTGGAACGTACGACTGCTGTTGGACCGGGTTTGGAGGTGAGGGGTGGCACCGAGATTCGAAGGGTAATAGATATCCCTCCCGAAGGGACATCTACAATCCAGGTCTCGGCGCCGTAGCGCTGCCAAGTTGCCCAATGGCTGGCCAGGCACCCCCCCACTTCCGGCAGCAGGTGAGGGGGAACGCCGTCCCTAGCGTTTCCCCCCTTTCTTCGACTTCTTCCCAGAGCCTCCACGGGATGAGGAGGGCTGGGAGGAGGGCGGGGGGGGCTGGTTACGGCTCCCCCTTGCCAGAAGTCGAAGAAGACAGAGTCATTCCCCGGGGCTTCGACGCAGCAACCGTCTTAGCCGCCGAGGAAGCGCTAGCGAGCATCTTAGACTTGGCCGCAGTCCGAGGCTGCCCAGAAGCCTTCGAGACTGCCTGGTGAACCAGACGGTCACTGTCGTCATGCGCCGTCTGTCCACCGCAGCGTCCACATCTCTCCTGGGAAGAGAGACGTGGAACTCCGTAGAGGTCCGTTTCGAAGTCCCAACGCCGCTTCACGCCCGGCCGCCCTGGAAACCCGAGTAAGGACAGCGTCCCTTCGTCGGAGAACCAGGTTGGCCCACAGGTTCACCGTCTGGTGGGCAAGGAAGGAGATGGCTCTTCCCCAGACTGGCAAATTCTCTGAAGGCCGAGTCATCTTCGGGAGAAATTCCCCCGGAGTTGGCTGCGACCTTAGATACTGTGAGGGACCACAGATCTAGCCAGGAGACGGCCTGGAAAGCTGCCATGGCGGTAGATTCAGGCCGAGTGCCTCTTCGCTGCGAGAACCACAGGTTCTCGGACAGGAGCTGCTGCAGAGACACACCCGGAGTCAGCCTGGCTAACTCCGGGTTCACCTGTTTGGGCGGCATCGGGTCTTCAGATGGCACGTAAAAGTAAAACCGCCGCTGTCGTAGCAGAGGAGGTGGAAGCAGCTTGCTCCGACCTGCCAGACTTGAGCGAACCGTCTTGTCCGGAGACAAGCGATTCAACCTGGTCCAGCACTGAGTCCGCAAGCTACGAAACGCGGCAAACCCACCGTCGGTCTGGGTTCCCTCTTCGGCAGGGCCCCAGAACGACTCGAGGCCTGGACGTGGGCTCGGATGGTGGGGGGAAGCGGCGGCCGATCCTTCCCCGAGGTCGTTGTGCTGACGAATCAGCGCAATAACCTCGGCAAAGTTCCTCTGGATCTCAGGAGTGACTGCATCCTGCGGAGTTGGACCGTCCAGTCCCTCAAACAGGAGCACCTCCCGAGACCCTCCTCCCTCAAGGAGAGGAGCAGCGACAGCCCCCTCTCGGTCTCCTCCAACCACCTGTGCGTACGACCTGGCTGTCCGAGAACCGAGCCTGGTGCGTACGACGCGGTGGCGGGATCCTGAGGGCGCACCCCTCACGATCACTCCTCAATACCTCGCCCCTCCCGGTGTAACCCGAGGAGGTTGAAGTATGGGAGAGGAAGACCTGACGCTCTCTCCTCGCTCGCTGGTAGAACCAGCGGGCTTGGAGGACTGCAGGCGATCGTCAACCCGCGGTGGCGATCGAGCTGCAGACCTAGTCGAGCCGTCTCGCTGTGGAGAACGGCTGGACCGAGAAACAGCGGCGGCCCCGGTCTCGTGTGTCAGAGGAGCTGGTGCTGGTCGCCGTACCCGATCGCTCTCTGTGAGAGCGACGGTCAGGGCGACCGGCGAGCTCCACTGTCACGGTGAGATCGGTGCGTATCCTCACGGTGCTTCAGTTCGCTGGTACCGCCGTGGCTGGTGCCGGCGAACGGGGGGACCTCTTCCCCAGCCTCAGCCCGTGGCCGGTCATGGACCGTCACGTGCCACCGGGTAGCCAGCTGCTCGCCGCGAGAGCGAGAGCTGGCCTGGTGAGAGTCGCGTGAGCGGGCTGTCACCAGTCTTCCGCTCCGTGCCGTGAACCTGACGCTGAGCGGACTCAGAGGTCTGGTTCCTGGCTGCACGGTCGCTGGTAGGCGACCGTACACTCGGACCTCTCGCGAAACGAGCGGCCGAGCCGGACCCTGCTGCTGTGGCCGAACCACTGACAGCAGTGAGGAGGTGCCGGTGTTAGCCGGCACCCCTCTGGTCCCCGTAGTCTTCTTCCTTGCGGGAGAAGAGACGGGTCCTGCTCCCGAAGGAGCAGGCGACCAGCGAAGAAACCCCCCGTCTCACCGAGCGAGACGGGCCCTTAGAAGTTCCCGAAGAGACTTCTTAGGGGGGGGGGAGGCGACCTTCTTCTTCTTCGGCGGGGGAGCCTTAGAAGAAGAAGGGGAAGAGGCGGCAGACGACGACGACGACGAAGAAGACGTGAAGACGACGACGACACCCTTCCTCCTCCTCTTCTTCTTCTTTCGTCAACCTCCTCAGGAACCGACGTCAGATCTGCATCCAGGACGGAGCCGGGCTGCTGTTGCCGAAGCAACAGGGCCCGGACGTACCTGTCCGAACAGACCAGCATCGGGAGCAGCGGCGCCAGGAACAGGAACAACATCGGGCAGGTGCGAACATCACAGGAACGGCAGACGAGAACAGCAGGAGCAGGTACAGGTACAGCAGCGGTGGTCACGGCAGGTACGGCAGACTGTGTGGGCGGTACAGGTGGTCGAACCAGCGGCACAGACATCCTAGGTACCGGTGGAGGTCCAGGGCGAGCTCTTCGGGCACATGAAGTCCGGTCGCGGCAGCACTGGCAAACCCAGGTGGCGGCATCACACTCCCCCGAGTTACGGCGACTGGCCCCTGCACCGATGTAGTGGGTGTTACAGAGACCGCGTGCTGGGTGTACACCAGGTGAGGAGGTGAAGCATAGCCAGGGGTTGTAAGGGTCGTGGTGGTGGTCGTGACCGTTGCATGGGTGACCGCCACGGAGCCAGCGAGATGATAGAGCAGCCCCTGGACACTCGGCACGCCCTGCAGCCCCAACGATGCCCACACCTGTCCGAGGTCATCCTTCGCGGCAACCGCACCTGAGGAGGCAAAAGTCGGCGTGATTAGAAGGATCCTCTACCCGTTCGCGCGAAGACGAACGGATAGAGGACCCAGAGTACAACTCTACGTCAGGGTATCTAGCGCCCTCCTCCACACTCGACACGTCAGGAGAGGAGAAGGACCTAGAAACCCCCCCCCCCGAAGGGGAAGGCGCGAGACGTGGAAGTTGAGGCGGGCGGCAGGAAAGAAGACGAAGTGTCCGTCACCAAAGGAGTCGCGGAGAGCTTTCCGACGACTCCTTTGCATGGCCTTCGCTTCTTCCTGCCCTCATACAAAGTCCACTGCGCCTCCGACCAATCAATACACACATCACAGGGCTCGGCTCGGGTGCATTCGCGCCACCCCCGACACCGAGCACACAAAATATGAGGGTCAATCTCCGGGAACGATCTGAACTTCCCGCATTACGCCCTTCGATACCCGGGGCAAAGTCTCCGTGGGGTAGCGGGGCGAGGAGATTCCATCATAATCAATAATTGAAGGCAGCAATTAATATGAAAAAAGAGAATAATTGTACTTACAATAACTCTTTCATACACAATTACAACCAAATACTCAGAAAGCAAACGACGAGAAGCGGGCAGAGAGCGTCGAACAACACGTCCATCCACTGCGAGGCCGAAAGCAAAAGTGATTTGTTTACCTCCCAGTCGCTGCTTTGGCATAGCGCCCCTGTCGGACAAGCAGTTAACTACCGAAAACCCACCCCTTGTTCGAAAGCTTACGACCTATCCAGCTGCCGCTAGTACCTTCCTATTGTAAAAGGACCGAAGGTTTGTATGCCGTGTCGGAACAATTGTCATTTGTTCCGACACGGCATACAAACCTTCGGTCCTTTTACAATAGGAAGACTCACTTCTTGGTGGGAGGAATCTGAGTCTTTTGTGAACAGACTGGTGTTCGCCCAACCTTGGAATGCCTCCCTGGTCGTAAGAGCGAGGGAGGGATCCAAGCCTCTGTCCCGATTGATCGGGGTGTGCACCGCAGGATCTGGTCAGACCTCTGGACCAAGTACTAAGAGAGAGGCAAGCGTATCTCTTCGTACCAGCAAACAAGAACAAGTTCCTATTTGCAAGAGGCAACATAAAGTTATGGTTTGTCTCTTGTTTGGCATCCACTTCCCCCCCCTTGTAGGAGGAAGTGGTGGATATTCGCTCCCATCCCTAGTGAAAGGGATAGGATGGGGCTCTGTCGAGTAGCTCACCGGCATCTCGTCCTTATCCAGCAAGGTGATGACCGTATCCCTCTACCCACAGGTAGAGGGGGAGAAAAAGATAGGAAGAGAAGCCAGTCACTCTCTCATTCACTTATCTATTCTTACAGTCACACCAGGACTCGATGCTGTTCAGCCTGCTAGGGTCTGGGTTAGCTACACAACGTGTTGAGCAGCCACCATGGGTCCTAAGGAAAACGATCCAAGGACCTGTGGGCAATATCCAAAGGTAGAAGGAGGTGCCGGTGGTCTGGTTGTACCAGACCCCTGCCTTCAGTACCTGCGCCATGGAGAAGTTCTTGTGTAAACTCGAGGGAGTGTACTTCTAGGTCATCTTGGTGCTGACGAAGAGTCTTCAACACTCATCCTGGGATGTCGAGTTTCTTCAGAAAGCGCGGTCGCGCTTTCACAGGACAAAGCAGCATCTCCTTCGCCATCGAAGGCTTGGTGAAGTCCATTAGGGAGAGGGGAGTGAAGGACTCTAACCGATCGTCAGGAACCGAAGGGTTCAGAGTCTTCGCTACGAATTCGGTACGAAATCGAGCGTCACGAATCCCCATCCCCTGGATGCTTGACCTTCGCAGGAAAAGTCATGCAATTACCTCAGAGGAAAAGAAGGGATGGTCGTATGACCTAACCCTCTTCTCGACTTCGGTGATGTCCTGTACCCATACTGGTCTATCCGTCTGCAGCGAAGTTGTTCTTCTCGGTAGTGGATAGGACACAGACACTCAATGGTGGGTGTCGATGTGGGATGGGTACTGTGACAAGCCGTTAGGACGAAGAAAAGATTGTATGGAACAACCGAACTAAGTCCACAGCGAAGTTCGTAACAGACTTGGGCGCTCTGACAGCTGCCGACTGACTGCGTTCGGTAGGAGGCAAGTTGTCCAGGCACCCGAGCAAGTCACGTGACCTTCGCCTTAAAAGGGTTCTGCCAAGAGACTAAACAAATAATTTGTTCGTCACCGATGCCAGAAGGCAAGGTGATGACTCTCTTAAGGCATGTGCCCAACAGGCGAAAGTCAATTGCCTTCTAGAGACCGAGGTCCTTGATGGCAAGATATCTCATAGTATAGTTGATTCTCGGCTAAGGAGAAAACAACACTATGTGTCGTTGAAGACGAAGGTGTACAGAAAATGCAACCTACGTCTTCGCAGCTGAACGAGAGAAGGATTCTCAAGATTCTGAACCTGTGCTACAAAGACTGAGAACGCTAACCGCTATTCATTGCTGTCCGGTGAGGATCGTAGTTGCAATAAAAGCGGAGCGCTTTTCAGTAATGAAGACAGGGAAATACTGCCTGAAGAAACTGCTTCTCATGGGCTGAACATTTGGAAGTAGAGCTGTCAGGTCGGAGAGTAGGCGATGTCTTCTGACATATCTGTTAATTCGGGGTGCGAGCAATGAATAATTGCACACCTACGAATACGAGATATTTTGAAGACAAAACTCAGATGTCTGCAAAAATCATTCGCATTATCGCGGTGCGATGCAGCGGTTGACTAGTACCGTGCGGTAAACAGAAAGATGAAAGAGTCCAAGAGATATCTCTGTTGAAAATTCTCGCAATGTCGAAGGCGATGAAATCAAGCGTCACAGCAGTAGATGGTCCTTCATTATTGCGAGAATCCCCGTTAATCAGAGACCTAAGTCCATGATTGTTGGGCAGAGATACGGTTCGGTAGTCAATCAAACCAGGGGAGAGAGAGACGTAACCGACCGTGCATCTCCGAGACCTAGCTGATTACTGAGCCGCTATCAGGCAGTTCAATACGCAGTAGCTCTCGGTGACTCGTCATCCTGAGTTGCCAGTTAATCCATTATTCCACG
>NC_061105.1:13571495-13590528 GCF_015104395.2 Macrobrachium nipponense | reverse complement strand
GCTGTGTCAGATGCTCCAGTTTTATTTTGAACTTCACCTTTCAAAGGGCTACAGCAGAAGGGTTGTTTGCTAGAAATTGGTTCCTAGGGAATCTGATCCTCTTCAGGAACAGCCAAACAGGAGCTATAATAAATATTTTTATGCAACTAATGCAGTGACTTTGTGATCTTAAATGGATACTACATACGTATTAGGACATTTTTATACTGTCTAGGATACTGAATGATCTATTGGTAGTTTTTTTTTTTTTTTTTTTTTCCCCAAGTATACACGTATTGATTTTGAGATTTTTTGAACAATACAAATCTTTGATATTTAGTGGTTTGTTATCTACAGGTATTGTACAGAAAGTAGGATTTTGAAGTTGCTCTTCCACACAAGCTTTGTTGCTCCTCTGTTTCTTGTGACCATGTGGATTAGACCACTTACGAGGCGCTACTTCACCGAACATACTTGGCCAGGATACAGTCATCCCATGTAAGTTTTTTATTAATTCAACTATTTGGCCTGTAAATTCTGAATTAAAGACTCCTGTACAATGAACGCTTCTTGACTTTGCATCAGCTTAAATTTTTTTGTGTTGTGTGTCCTTTACTATTAAAATTTTCAAGTTTAATAAAATGATTGTAATTGTTGTTGTAATAGTTCCCCTATTTAATGCAGATGCAAACAATTTTAGCAGTTTAAGTGATGGACTGATTTTCACTTCTGGTTTTCTGATTATCTGCAATTTAATGAAGTCGAGCATTTTAGATATAATTTTGAAAGTCATATTATTCTAGTTTAGCGAGGTCAACTTGACTGCAGTTGATGCTCCTTTATAGAAATATTAATGGACTATGGGCTGTGAAAGCTATATGTAGGATTCATCTGTGATTTATGTATTAAGTGACTGCAGCCTTGTTTTCCTCTGAAACTGCCATTTTTGGGGAGGAATGGTCAATTCCCTGGATCTCACAAGTGTAATTTTAATTCTACCGGTTTCCAGCTTGGCGCTAGTAAATCCTAATGTTAAGACCGAAGGTTTGTTAGTTATGAAAAATACAAATTAGTTACAAATTTGGTATATTAGTTCACAAGGTAAATATTATACAGGAATTATGGCCTATGTCATATTTTGACCTTAGGGTATTTCTTTTACTTTCCATCTGTTCCCTTCAGTCTCTTCACTTTTTATTATTATTATTATTATTATTATTATTATTATTATTATTATTATTATTATTATTACGTATTATTATTATTATTATTATTATATCATCGTTATTATCATTATTATCATTATTATTATTATTATTATTATTATTATTATTATTATTATTATTATTATTATTATTAATCAGAAGATGAACCCTATTCATATAGAACAAGCCCACCAAAGGGGCCACTGACTTGAAATTCAAGCTTCCAAAGAATATGGGGTTGAAAGGAAAAGTAGGAGGAGGTAAAGAAAAGTGTCCAATCTCTTCAAGTTGTCTCAGTTTTCACCTTTCGTTTAAGAGTAGAGCCCTTAGTAAGAGCCCTGTGATAGTCTAGAAATCCAGCACATAGATTTGATTGAATTACTCTCTAATAATAACATTTGTACAAATTTCATGCATTAGATTTCTAAACTCTAATTTTATCTCACCAGCATGACCTCCGAAATGTTTGACATCATGCGAATTATACTCGTTTTGAGCGTTGGGTTATTGCGGTTAGGCATGATGCCCTATTACTTGCAGTCCTACCTGAACATAGCATATGAAAAGATCGAGTTGCAGAAAAAGGAATCTGGTCGCATTACAAACAAGGATTTGCAAAAGAAGGTTGGTACTTAAGCATTTTTAGCAAACCTTTTGCTATGAAGTTGTTCAACAGTTGCAGTCCGTAATGAGTAAATAGCTGGCATTTCAGTTTATGGGTTATATGAATTATTTTCATGTTTATGATATGTAGTATGTTTGAATAGTTTTTCTAAGTAGTTTTGGTACTGTAAGCTATTTGTATTTTCCAGATTGCAAGAGTATTTTATTACCTGTGCGTAGTCACTCTTCAGTATGTCGCACCAATTATTCTCTGCGTGTTTTTGTCACTGATGTTTAAAACTTTAGGTAAGAATCTTGTTTCTTAAGTTTTATTTGTCAATTAAATAGTTAAAAAAAAACATTCATTATAATACATGAAAGCAGAATAAAGTGATACCTCATCTTTTCGCAAGGATAGGTTCCAGAACCCACTGAGGAAGTGCAAAATCTGCACTAATGCAGAACCCCTCCAAAAACACATATAGTAACTGCCAAATACCATGTACCCTTTTAAACTAAAATGCTTATAATTGCCTATTTTAACAGTTCACTACCGAATTTAATATGGAAAGAAAGGCTAATTATGATTTTTGAGATACAGCCCATAGAAAAATTCGCAAATGGGTGAAAAATTTGTGTGGAAATGTGAAAAATATGTTCCACAAGTATCTGTGACAAAGTGAACTGCAGAAAAGTGTGGTAGCGCTGTAATTTACAGAAAAAACAGATTCCAAATTTTGTGAAAAATAACTCATCAATACCAATTTTATAATTTCCAGGCATGTCATCTGTGAGCAGAAATGTTTAGGTACATAACACCATAAAACTCAAGTAATTTGTTTTTGTATACTTTGTTTAGATTATAAAGTATGCATTTTTGCTAGTAAAGTTAACAATTGAATAGTAAATAATTGGGCAGATTAATTTTTTTACAGAACGTTGTAGTTGTTTTTGTTTCACTAAGATGCGGAAGGTGACTGCTTATTCTTTTTGTGGTAGAGAATGACTAGTTTTCTGGAATAACGAGAAGTTGAATTTCACCATGGACATGGCAATAATTTAGGCACTGTCTACTCTGGGTTCTTATCAAGGAAAGAGAAATAACGTCTTAATTACATGAACACAACTGACTCTGTCTGATGCTTTGGTTTAGATGACATGTGTATGCAGCACTCTGTAAACTGTCTTGAGTAACTGTGATATCACTGTAACTGTCAGGAGGGAAGCAACTATAGAGAGTATAAGCATTTGTTGAATTAAATAAAGGGCCTTTCAAGTAACAAGTGTAAAATCACCTGTCCTATATAGATAAAAAAAAATCTGCATCAAGATGAAAGTAAAAATTGGCTCTTGTAGAATTTCCTAAGTGATTTCTGTTTTAGTGTTGTCAAGAACTTCCATTTAAGCTGATTGACAAGTAGATAAGTCATATGAGGAAATTTGAGTATTAGCAGTGAAATGAATATGATAACTGATGACATTTTGTGGGGAATGTATATTTATAGGTGGATTAAGCTGGGGAGCACTCATCGGAAGAGTCACAGAGGAGGGCGAGTGTGGTTTGACGCCAGGTGAGGAGGAGGAAACAATTGCGACGATACCCACTTTTCAAGAGGCTGAATCTGTCATAGAAGCTACGAAAATCGTTTCGCTGGGTATGGACGAGTTGAAAAAGGTAAGTTACTACATTTCAATTTATACTGGATTTAATTCTTTACCTTTTATTTGTAGTGTATTTTTAAAAGGGTTGTACGATGTTACCCCACTTTTTCAAGGGATATGTTCCAGAACCCATTGCAGAAATGGAACACAACCCCTAAAAATGCTTATAACTGCCAAATACCATGTACCACTTATACTAAAATGTTTATAACGGGCTGTTTGAACAGTTCACTGCTTAAATTAATACAAAAAAGCAAATCAATGATAATTTTAGAGATGTGGCCCATAAGAAATTCACAAGTTGGTGAAAGTTCCCGTGGAAGCGAGAAAAATGTTCCACAAAAATCTGCGACGAAGTGAAGCACGAAAAAGTTGGGTAGCAATGCATCATTATCATTTCAAGTCTCATCCTTAAAGTGTACAGATTCTTTTCTATGTAGATATTTATGTAGAAGTATCAGGAGAACCATTGTTGTTGAGTGTGAAGCACAATGTTTAAAGAAAGTCAGAAGACTTGAAGGACTTTTTAAGACGAGAGAAAACTCTGGGCAGCTCACCATATTTTTTTTGTTTCCACTGATTTTATAAAAGCTTTTCAGTGGTTGTTTCACATCTTACTCTTTGTTCAAAAATAGTCCACAGTACAGCATCATTACATTTACTATTGTAGCATAAAGCATAAACATTTTCTGTATTTTGTTGGCTCTGTTACACATTGCTAGACAATGTCTTGCACTGATTTTCCACCCCATCCTCCTCTTCAAGTGGATGATACTCTGATGAATGAATCTGGAGCCTTAACTATCCATTTTCACTTTAAGTTTGTCAAAAAGGGCGCTTTACTAAGTAGAATATACCAATCATTTCTAAGCGCACTCCCTTTTGGCCAATTGAAACATTTATCAACAATCAGAATTTTAATAAGAATAATAGCATAGGCTATGAAACAAACCTATTTGTTACACTTCTTGGACATTCTGTCATATCTCAAAGAAGCCTTTGTCAATCTGAATTACCATGGATACAGAATTGATGGAAAATGTTCAATGCAAGTGGAATGGACTTTACACTCTGTTAGAATACAAATAATTTAAAGACAATTTAATAAACTAGAAAATGAAAAAAAATAAAGCCAAGAAACATAATGAATAAATCTTCAGGTAGCATACAGTACTACTATGAATAGTCACAGCTGATTGTTCTAACAAGTATCTGAAATCGAGGTTGGACTTTTACTGTTAAACAGTCCTATCCTTTCATTTGTCTTTATTCTGGAAAAACTAACCCCTATTAATATTCTTTAACAATGTCTTATTAGGGGTAGTGATGAACTAGCCAAATATTCTCCTTGGCAAACTGGGCAGTGAAACAAACAGTACCAGCTTTTATTTCAGCAGAAAGTCTGTCATTGAAATGGGTGAGATTTCCAAACTGAAATTCATAAGAGAAATGGGCCTACAACCTTTTTAGAATATTTGTTGGAGTAGTTCTTAGCTCCTTACCTATCTGTAAACTGCAGTCTTTTTATGTAATGTTTTTTGTAGCAAAATTATCAGTGTGTGATCACCTTGACACTCATTCATCACATCCTTTTTGTTGCACAGAGGCACTCTCAGCACTACTATTAGCTACTATTAATTGTTGATGGCGTATATTGCTAGTTTGTGAAATGGGACTCAATGTCCATAGTAAATAGGCTGCATTAAATTTTTGTACATGAACTTCCCTGGCAGATATATACTTAGCTATAGTCTCCGATGTTCCCGACAGAATTTCAAATCTCGCGGCACACGCGACAGGTAGGTCAGGTGGTCTACCTTACCCGCCGCTGGGTGGCAGGTGTACGAACCAATCCCCCTTGCTTGTCAGATTTTTCTCTGTCGCGGGAACGATAACAACTGTTGTCGGTTCCTCTCGATAGTTTTTCGATTCTCGCTTGCCTGGAGTTAATTTGGACTTCTTTTGGTGACGTATTCGCTTTGTTTGGCCTGGCATACGCTAATTGTGGACCGTTTTGATTTGGATTTGGATTTTCTTTAACGATGTCTGACCTAGATTCAGTAGCTAAAACTTCTGTTTTGTTTAGGGTTTGCGTGAATGAAGGATGTAAGGTGAGGTTGCCGAAAGCTTCGGTGGACCCTCACACGGTTTGCATGAAATGCAGGGGGAATGAATGTTCTTTTGCTAACCCTTGTAGTGAATGTAAGGTATTGAATGAAGAAGAATATAAGGCTCTCTCTTCTTATGTTAGGAAGTTGGAACGTGATAGAGTACGTAAGGCTTCCTCTAGAAGTTCTAGTAGGTCTAGAATGAGTGAGTTGGATGTGGATCCTATGACTAATGTAGAAGTAGAACCTTCTCTCCAAGTTGCAGCCCCTGCTCCCCGCACCGAAGCCGAAGATTCGTCTTCGGAGGCGGCGGCTCTAAGAGCCACGATTCTATCGATGGATCAGAAGATTTGTCAATTGGAAGGTAAGGAGAGTGTTAGTGATCAGTGCAGTGTCCCCCAGTGTTGTGGAGGGTGCGTCATGACGGCTCCTTAGTGTCTCTAGCCTGGACCTCTTCCAGACTCCCAGTTCCAGTGGAGTAGGGAAAAGTCGAAAAAGCCGCAAGAGGGGCTAGGGAGAACCCCCACCGGTCAGGCGTCCCCCTCGCAGATCCTGAAGTACGCTCCCAGGCTGCCTCGGATCACTACAAGGAGGAGCTCCTACGCCAATGCTTCTCCTCTTCGTCGTCTCCCTCTCCGAAGAGAGGTTGGAACTCCCCGGATGCGTCGCGCCCGTTGAAGAGGGCTTGGAAGGCTCCCTACAGTCCTTTGGCTTCTAGTCTGGAGGTTTTCCCGGAAGAATCGTCGGTGGAGGTAAAGAAACCCAAGAGATCCTGCAATCGTTCTTCTTCTTGCGCTCCTCGTTCTGCGCCTGCTTCCGAGGAAGAACAACAAGATTCTCCTACTAGAGTACTCGCGGGACTTCAAGCTTAGATCACGGCGCTGGCAGATTCTCTAGCATTTAGATCACGTAGGAAGAAGGACGTTTCTCTTCGATCAAGAGATCTAGGCGCCGCTCTTCAGAGGATCGTTCTCCTCCTATAGCGGTCTCCTTCATATGGGGAGTTTTCATATGAAGGTAGGGGCTCACATGAGCGCCCTCGCTCTCCTGGCTCTCTTTCGACTTCAAGGTGCCAAACATCAGTCGGACGCTCTATGGAGAAAGAAGTTTTTTCTCCAGATTGGATTCCCGCTTCCGGTAAGCTCACTGCGCCTGCACATCACGTTATTTCTTCGACTCCCTCGTGTGGGACTTCTCCTCAGCAGCCTCAAGAACCTAGAAGGTGCCATTCTACAAGTAGGCGTTCTTCTTCCAGATGTCGCTCTCCCTCGAGTGCGGATCGTGACTTCTCTCCTACAGGCGTCAAGAGTCTGGTAGGAGCCGCTGCGCCTGATAGGCGTCCTGCTGTTAGCCGCTCCCCGCAAGGTAGGCGCCAAGAGCCTACTGCACGTCGATCTCCTAGTAGGCGCTCGTCTCTTTGTTTTAAGGCATCCTACTCCTGATTATTCTCCTCGGGGCAGACAACAAGAGTCTTTCAAGCGCCCTTCTCCGTGTAGGCGCTCTCCCTCTTCTAGACGCACTACTCCTGACCGTTCGTCTCTTGGTAGGCACCAGGAACCTCGCAAGCGCCCTTCTCCAGGTAGGCGCTCGTTAGCTTTGAAGCGCCCTTCTCCTGAATGTTATCCTCTTGTTAGAGGTCAAGAGTCTCGCAAGCAGCCTTCTCCTAGTAGGCTCATTTCGCCTTCCAGTCGAACTTCCGTTGATCGTACTCAACTGGACAGAAATAGAGAGCCGCGCAGCGCTCTGCTCCCGATAGGCGCTTCTTCTCCTGGCAGCGCTCGCCTCAGGATCGCGCACAGAGTCCTGGTAGGCGCTTGCCTCCTCGTAAGCGCCCTGTGGATTGTTTCCTAAGGATTCTCGGGGTAGGAGCCTTACCTCTCCTTCAGCTGAGATTCCGTCTACCTCGAAGAGGGAGTCTCATTGTAGACAACCCAGATCTTCTCATCGTTCTCCATGGATGTGACTCTTCTACGAGAAGGCGCTCTCCAAACCTCTCGCTCAGCTCCTACTAAGGATCTTCGTACTAAGGATCTCGCGCTCGCCTCGACAAGACGTCCTAGAAGGTTCTGATGAGGAACCGAACACTTCTGCTGCTGTGTCTTCTCACAAGAAGCTTACAGAGTTACTTTTGCAAGTTTTTGGGGATTCCCTTACTCCTACGGCTCCTCCTTCTCCTCACTCACTTTTTTCAACGGCGAAGACAGCGAAGAGTTCTTCTTGTGTGAGGATGAAGCCAACTCTTTCAATGAAGAAGGCACTGAGGAGTTTTGGTTCCTGGATGGCTTCCAAAGAAGAAGCGGGGAAAACGATGTTCGCTTTTCCTCCTTCGAAGTTATCAGGACGCGCTGGTTTCTGGTACGAAACAGGAGTCTCCTTAGGATTGGGTCTACCGTCTTCGGCTGATTCGGATTTTTCGGCGCTGGTAGATTCTACGAGGAGAGCTGCCCTTAACTCTGATCAAAGACGACTTGGGGCAATGAATGAAGTAGAATCAACATGGCTGAAAGGCATGTTCAGAGTGCTGGAGGTATTTAACTTCCTTGATTGGTCGTTGGGAGTCCTAGCCAAGAAAATTGAAATGTGCCAGAGTCCTTTTCTCCAGAAGATCTATGTGTGTTTTGTCTTGTATGGACAAGTCGGTTAAGGAGCACCGGAGCGAGTGAAATCGCCTCCCTGTATGGGGGCGGGATTGTGAAGAAGAGGTCCGTTTATTGTTCCTTCTTAATGAAGTCTGTCTCCCACGCCCAGAGGTCTTCTTTGCTGTTTGCTCCTCTGTCCGCTCAGTTGTTCCCTAAACATCTAGTGCAGGACATTTCTAGATCGCTTTCGGCTAAAGCCACCCAGGACCTTTTGGCCCAGTCGGCAAGAAAACCTCGCCCTTCCTTCCCTACCAAAGCTAAGAAGGAAAAGTCATGTGCTCGAGAACCCTTTCGAGGGCTTTCTTTCCTCCTCCAGAAACCTCTACGTTTAGAGGTAGTAGACCTTCTAGAAGAGGTAAGACTTTCGCCAAGTCAGTTAAAGCCCCCAAATAACTTGCAAGTCCTTCAAACAACGGTGGGCGCCAGACTTAGGATTTGCAGAAGTCTGGGCCCAAAAAGGGGCGGATCCTTGGACCCTTTCAATTTTGAGGAGAGGTTACCTCATCCCTTTCGTCGCAAGACCTCCCTTGACGACCACCCCAAGGGAGCTGACGGCCAGGTACAGAGACCCCATCATGAATCAAGCTCTCCATCTAGCAGTAGATCAGATGCTGGAGAAGGGGGCTATCGAACTAGTGACAGACCATCGTTCATCGGGCTTCTACAACCGCCTTTTCCTAGTTCCGAAGTCCTCAGGGGGATGGAGACCGGTGTTGGACGTAAGTGCCCTGAACTTCTTCGTAGAAAAGAAGAAGTTCACGATGGAAACACCTTCATCAGTGCTGGCAGCACTTCGTCCAGGGGACTGGATGGTTTCCTTGGATTTACAGGACGCTTACTTCCACGTACCGATCCATCCTTCCTCGAAGTTTCTCAGATTCATGATGGGGGCAAAATTTTTCAGTTCAGGGCTCTGTGTTTCGGCCTCTCGACGGCCCCTCAAGTGTTCACGGGAATCTTGAGAAATGTAACTCAGTGGCTTCATTTGAAAGGGGTGAGGATATCCATGTACCTCGACGATTGGCTGATAAGGGACCAATTCAGAAGATCGTTGTTTGAAGGACTTACAAGTAACACTAGAATTGACGAACAAGGCGTTGGGACTTCTCAATTTCAATTTAAGAAGTCGTCACTAATTCCCGAACAAGAGTGTGTGTATCTCGGGATACAGATGAACTCTGAGTTTTCGGGCTTTTCCCTCTTAGGAAAGGATAGCCCGAGGATTCGAGAGAGTAACAACCTTCCTAGGGAAAGAAGTATGCACAGCAAGGGAGTGGAGGAGTCTGCTGGGGACGCTCTCCTCGCTGCAGCAATTCGTTTCCCTAGGAAGGTTGCACCTGAGACCGCTCCAATTCTTTCTTCATCGGAATTGGAGTCGTCGTTCTCAGGATTTGACGTTCTCCCTGTCGTTATCCCAGGACGTCAAGAAACATCTCTTATGGTGACAGATCCCAACCTCTTTGCGAAGGGACTGTCTCTTCAATCCCCAGACCCCCAACCAAATGGTGTTGTTCTCCGACGGGTCGGACACGGGGCGTGGGGGCGACTCTGGGAACCAGCGAAGTGTCAGGTACCTGGGTGGGGGACCAGGTAGCCTGGCACATCAACAGAAAGGAGTTGATGGCTGTGTGGTTGGCTCTGAAAGCTTTCGAGCCCAAAGTCAGAAGATCGGTAGTGCAGGCGGGTCAACGCGGACAACACTACAGCTCTGGCATATATCAGGAAACAGGGGGGGACGCATTCCTTCTCCCTGTACGAGACAGCAAAAGACCTTCTTCTGTGGGCAGAAGAAAGGGGAATCAAGCTTCTCACCAGGTTCGTGGAGGGAGAAAGGAATGTAAGAGCAGATCTCCTCAGCAGGAAAGATCAGGTCCTTCCCACAGAGTGGACCCTTCATTTGGATGTATGCCAGAGCCTGTGGAAGTTATGGGGCAGGCCACACATAGACCTCTTTGCCACGTCGAAGAACAAGAGACTGGATCCTTACTGCTCTCCGATATCGGATCCAGAGGCATTAGCAATAGATGCTCTTCTTCTAGACTGGAGAGGACTCGACGTCTACGCGTTTCCCCCCTTCTAGATCCTGGGGCTAACCATCAAGAAATTTGTAGAGTCCGATTCCAACCGATGATCTTAATTCGCTCCCTTTTGGAACCGCCCAAGAATGGTTCCCAGAGTACTGGAATGGTTTAGTGGCCTTCCAAAGATCGCTCCTGGCCGGCCCCCACCAAGAATGGTTCACAGAGTTACTGGAATGGTTAGTGGACCTTCCAAGATCGCTCCTGCTAATAGCAGGAGCGATCTACTCAGACAACCCCACTTCGACAGGTACCACAAAAATCTCCTCGCTCTCAGTCTGACTGGCTTCAGACTGTCCAAAGTCTGGTCAGAGCGAAAGGCTTTTCAGCAACAGCTGCTAAAGCAATCGCAAGAGCGAGGAGACCTTCCACCTTGCGTGTATACCAGTCAAAGTGGGATGTCTTCAGACGATGGTGCAAGAGGAAGAAGAGTGTCATCTTGTTGTGTCAACTATTAAGGTATACCGCAGTATGTTGGCGGCGGTATTTCGGCATAGGGGCTTAAATATCTCCGATGATAAGGACCTGCATGATCTTATTAGATCATTTGAAACCATTAAGCATCCTCATGTTGTACCGAACTGGAATCTAGACGTAGTTCTACAATTCCTTGGATCGTCTAGATTCGAACCTCCTGGCTCAGCCTCTTTCAAGGACCTGACGAGAAGGCCCTTTCCTTTCTTACCTTTTGCCCTAGCTAACAAGCTAAGAGAGGGTGAGTGAGCTCCAAGCTATTGAGGGCAATGTCGGGTTTAAGGAAGATTCTATGGTGTGTTTGTTTCTTCCAGGGTTTCTTGCAAAGAATGAAAACCCATCACGTCCTTGGCCCAGGAGCTTTGAAGTTCGTGGTTTATCTTTTCTGGTAGGGGAAGAGCCTGAAAGAACTCTTTGCCCTATGAGAATTATGAAGTATTACCTTAAGAGGAAGGAGCAACTTAAGGCTAATCAAGATGTGCTTTGGTGCTTCGTAAAGGACCCCACTCGGCCCATGTCGAAGAATGCTCTTTCCTTCTTCTGAGAGTCTTATTACAGAGGCACATGTTGCCTGATAAGGAAGAGCATTTTAAACTACTGAAAGTGAAAGCTCACGAGGTGAGAGCCATTGCAACTTCGCTTGCATTCAAGAAAAATATGTCTGTGCGGAACTTGATGGAGGCGACTTTTTGGAGATGCAATCGGTTTTCGCAAACCACTACTACCTACGTGATGTAAAAATCACGTATGATAAATGCTTCGCCTTGGGCGCTTTCGTATCGGCGGATTCGGTGCTGGGGCAGGGAGCTGAAACTTATCCTGTGTAAATTTTTTATGTTACCCTATATTTTGTATTGGTGGTTGTGTCTGAAGAGGTTGCAGTAGGGGCACCTCTTTTTTTGTCGTAATATTAACCCTTTGTATTTTGGTTAGGTGTTCTGGTGGGTTTGGCTCCTTGCAGAGGTAGTGGTAAGGATCTGATATAACGGACAAGGTCCCTTTAACAGGATCCTACTTGGGGACAGGGTCTTTAACAAAGGATCCGACCTTTTGGAGTCCGTCTATGGAATTCTACCACAATAGGGGATCACATATCCCAGTGGTAGATCCGAGTGTCTTTCAGCAACAGTTCACGTCCTAGCTGTAGCTCTTCAGGCAATGCAGACTCAGAGACAGTATCTATGAAGTCTTCATCCTGAAAAGGTGAGAACCAAGGTTTTTAATATCATACAACATTAGTTGTTTTCCCGTCTTACCTGTATTATTTAGCTGTCTCTTACCCTCCACCAAGGGGGCCAATCAGCTAAGTATATATCTGACAGGGAATTGTTCATGTACAAAAATGATATTGTTAAACCTACAATAAAGTTTGTGTACATACTTACCTGGCAGATATATACGATTAATGGCCCACCCAGCCTCCCCTCAGGAGACAGGTGAAGAGAAAAAAAAAATCTGACAAGCAAGGGGGATTGGTCGTACACCCGCCACATCCCAGCGGCGGGAAAGGTAGACCACCTGACCTACCTGTCGTGTGTGCCGCGAGATTTGAAATTCTGTCGGGAGCGTCGGAGACTATAGCTAAGTATATATCTGCCAGGTAAGTATGTACAAAACTTTATTGTAGTTAACAATTATCATTTTCTATGAATACACCTAGTTATAAATAATGAATATTGTATGCCAAGTGAGGTTTATATAACTTTTTGCAAAACTTTTTTTTTTTCATCAACAAGTAGAATAATAGCTATCTGTAATGTTTAGCACTCCCTGTATAGGACCTTTTGTCAAGTTTTAAATTTTTTAGTTCTCCAGATGAGATAAGTAAACCCTTTTGAAAAACAATTGCCTCTTATTTTCAAGAGAAAGTTCTTTCAGAAGTCTGTGATAGCCACTAAGTTTAATATTTTAAGATTGACTGAAGAACTTCAAGTTATGTTACAAGTTATAATCTAATGATCCTTCTCCATTACTTCTCAGGTATTCAGTACAGAATTCTACAGAGGTGTGTTTGGCTTTACAACTTGGTGGTGTGTCTTCTCCTGGTTTATTTCTGGCACTTTTGGTGTGGCATATCAGTCATATTTCACCACAGGATAAACGGTCTTACATTAGGTACTGTTCCTGTAAGTGTTAATAAATAAACCTGAGTTTGCATATTGGAAAAGCTAAAAATAGATCTCGGGGTCGCATTTGTTTGCGTTCAGATGAAGTATTTTGACTGTAGTTCTCATTATGTAGTGATTAAAAAGGTTGTAAGATTTGTTTTTATTGCAGAGTATTTTAACTGTACTAATTCAGAAGTTGTAATAGTAGTGGTATGAGGAGTCATACAAATAGTAGGTATTTATTGTAATAATGCTGTGGTAGATATATCCATAGATGAAAGGCTGGATTGTTAATCTTGTTTTTCTTTATCTAACCCAAGGAGAACAAAAGACAAAAAGCACAAACACCCTCAGGGCTTCTGTTTGTTTGTATGTTTTAGACTGCAGGTTCAGTACTTATAAATGGTGTTTTTCATGAAGAAAGACAATCTTATTTGTTGAATTTTTTTACTTGAAGGAAATTCATGTTCCTTTGTGGTGCTTTGTGATGAAATTTGTGTATTTTTTTCATAGATTTCTTAAGGGTTCTCAAGCTAAATAAAGTCACAAGAAAAAGGGGTGTGTACTCTATTTTATAATACTGTATAGCAAGTGCTTTTTTTTTTAGATCAGTAAATTCTGGTCCTCTTAATTTTCACTCAGAATAGTAAAGAAATTATTTTAAAAAGACATGAAAGTTTGTAGGAGTTATCGAGGTTTATCCCTAAAGTACTGTGTTGTGCAATAAGATGGTATTGTTGACCAAGCTATTTCTGTTTAGCTTCTTTTTATTAGTTCATATTTCAGATCTGAAAATGTCCATGATTACATTGTGGATATCTGTACATTAACTGTCTTTGTTATTCATGTTTGGACTTCCTTGAATTGATTGTTGATGCTTGAAGTATGATTAAATGTAAATATTTCATCAAGGTGAGAATTGGTAAATTCATCCTAATTAGAAAGGATATTACAGTATCAATGTATCCTGGCATGTAGATATACAGTCTTCCTTGTTTGCATGGATTCTCATTTGAAAGTGGCAACATTATGTTTCCCAGATGATGTAGTGTTTACGTGTAGTTTTAGATACAGTATCTGGTAATTATTGAGGGCATTTCCAGTAGTATTAATACTCCATGATCACAGTTCATTTTCTGATGCACAGCTGCTCATACATCACACCTTGTCTCTGAATTAGGTAGCAAGAACCATCATGGAGTATGTTATCAAACTTGCTGTGTTGCACAGTTGCATCGATGCATTCTAGAAATAGTATACCATGATGAGAAGATAGAGGAACTTACAGTAGATAGCGGCATGCTTAATTTAGGTTCAAGGATTACTGACTCCTCCTTTGCTGGTCTGAGTTCGTGAGGATTAAGATATAGAGACTTTAGCCAAGGGATTAGGCTCAAAAACAGACTTGGTCCAAAAGCTTGTTAGGAAAAATTGACCACCACATCTGAACCAATAATTACTTGTGTTCATTATTTTCCTGACTTTTACTATGGCCTTTCACTTCCACCACCCGTTTGTGTAGAGGCTGACACTTCATTGGAAATCTACAGGGTGGTGAAGATTTACTTGCAAAGACTTTAAGCTGCTATCTCGTCCCAAGTTCAGGTCATGATGTCAATCTTGCCCCCTTTCTCATATGATTGTTAAACTTAACCATCTTGTCTTTTGTACGTAAATGATGTTATTTTATGTTACTGTATTCTTTACCTGCTTGATATTATTGATCTTGGTGGGAGAAGGTTTTAATAAAGCCTATGTTGATGGGATGAATGTCATAAAAATAGAGAAAATGCAACCACACAATGCAGAACAGAGAATTGCTACTGGAATGCCCTCTCAATATGCACTACCAGTTAGTAAGTGTCAGCTAATTAAATAGAATGTCTTGTGTAAACAGTGTAAGGCAGTCCACGGGTTATGGCAGTCTGACTTTTTGGCGCTTGGCTCATGGCACCACTAACCTGATTTTACGGTGCTGTACCCGGTTTTACAGCGTCCTACCTGGTTTAGTGCGTTTTTCGGGTTATGGCACGCCGGGAACGGAACCCCCGCTTTAAACCGGAGACTGCCTTACAATCTAGTTATTTTACATATGCTATACTGCATGGAATAGTGTCATGTTCATCGAGAATAGTGTCATCCACTTAAGAACAAAGCTGTGACAACTAGTGTCATCCACTTAAGAACAAAGCTGTGAGTTGTCACTTTTCATGAGAACCTAGGTGCCCTGTATTCACATACGTACTCACATCACAATTGTTTTAGTTGGTTAAGGTATATACCATGAAGTGCTAGTTGTGACTGATGGTAATTACTTCTTCTATTACTGAAATGTGGATATGCTTATTTCTTCATTTACCGATATGTGGATAAGTTTGTAAACCAGTATAAACTTCTTGTCGCTAGGATGTATGGATAGCACACTGACTATGCCCAGTGTGCTTTGAATTTTTGTGTGTGTGATCATGGCACAAGCCATGTCTAAAATGTTTTAGCATATTTTGACAAAAAAGAATTACAATGTCAGTGTATTGCTTATTGTATTAACACTGACAAATTATTTACTTATATATCTGGAGTTCTGTACTATGAAATTGTTTTCCTAACCCTTAAAAATTTTTAGAGGTTGTAAAATTTGTTTGTGGCAAACCACAGTGATAGGTTGTTGACATAATGTTTTTCTGTTTTTGCCCGCTGTGTGAATTTATTTTCCATGGCATAAAGCTGATTCTGGTTTCATTTTGAAATGATATTTGTTTTATTGTAGCATGTTAAAAAATGGAGAATAGCAAAGTAATAGCATGTCGAGTTTGCCAAAAATTTGTGGTGGATGACTTCATCGGAATCTAAAGTGTTTGGGAGAGAACTGTATTGTGAAAGGGCTAATATGTATCAGAAGAATTGACTCGGTCTTCTTATGGGCATCAGTACTGCATGCTGTTGTTTATACATAAGTCGTATTTTACCTGTACCAGGTGTGCATAAGTTGGATATGTTTACTACTTTAGATGAGCTTCATTCAGAATACCTTTAACACTGACTGTGAAGGCTCCTTGGGCTGTTGCTTTTGGTTCTCTCCCTTGAAAGTGCTTTCAATTTCCCAAAGTAGCAAATGACAATTGTGAATTGTGGTTACTCAACAAGGAATGCGTAAGGCTTAATTCTTCAGTCGATAGACTTGTTCTCGGGTGGCATAGCACCGCTGTATGTAGTATAGCATAAGTGAAACTAGTGTATGTAGAGACAGAAAAGTATTTGCAATTTTTGCATTTCCAGAGTGTTTCCTTATGTCAACAAATATTAGGTCTCCTTAATATTTCCTCTATTTAACTTTATGTTGGATACTTTGTAAGCCCTTCAGTTTCATGAGTGAAGAGTGTTTTTGCTATATATTTTTCCATGTAATTACGAAACCGATTTGGGTGGAATGTTTTCACAATTTATCAGTAGTACTGTACATAGTTTATATGTATGTAAAATTGAAGGAATATAGGCAAGCGTGAACCATTTTAAAACTGATCAAAGGTATCTATATTTTGTAAAATTCACATATGAACATCATATGATATTGGGAAAATTTTTGAATCTTTATACAGTAAATATGTTCTGTTGAAGCCAGTGTATATATTTGTATATACCATGGTTATGTTTTTGTAATAAAAGACTAAACCTGAGTCTTTTCTTTTTTATAATTGGAACCTGAATTATGTTTTAAAAAGCATACCAGAACTATGCAATATAGTTGTTGAGGATGGCATGGTTTACTGAGTGAGAGGTTGCATCAGTCAGCAAGTAACGAACACAGCTTAAATTATTTAGTATCTGTGGAACAAAATTTTGTACGTAGTTTCATCACAACCACTCCTCTCATGCAAGGAACACTAAGTGCTTAGCTCTTACATCACAGTTCCCAGAACTTCAGCCCCCAACCTTCACTAGCCAAAGTGGTGAAAGGAGATATTATTCCATTTGTCTCCACCGTTCATTCAGTGCTGAATGACTTCAAAGGTCCCAGTGCTTTGCCTGTAAAGTAAAATCTGTAATACATTTTTTAGGAGGGCTGTTAAGGCTTCCAGTGGGGATCTTTCCTTGGTTTTGAAGAGACGCACCAAACCTCCTCACAAATCATTAGACTGAAGCTCTCACTGAGGGCCGTTTTCATCATAGCGTTTGTATCTTTGATTTAGGTCAGCGAGACTACCATGTTCTGTGAGTCGCATATTTTCAGCTAGATTTGGTTTGTTGTCTGTAAGTTGGACTTTTTTTTTTTTTACAGTTATCTTTTGCCATCCTTTCTCTCAGGCATCTATCGTCGGTAACAAAGAGAACCGCTTGTGTTAGATGATTGCATTCATCTATGAAGCACCTCAGTGGTGTGGTCGGTATGGTCTTGGCCTGCCACCGAGTTCGATTCTCGGCCATTCTATTGTGGGGTGAGAGATATGTATTTCTGGTGATAGGAGTTAAATCTTGACGTGGTTCGAAGTCACGTAAAGCTTCCATTGCTGCATAACCACTGGTTCCATGCAACGTAAAAACACCATACAAACAAACAAACATCCATCTATTCTAGGTAAACCAAAGATTCTAGAGGTTACAACTATGAATTCTCCTCACTAGTTTGTCCAAGAAACAAGTCTTGAGAATTATTCAAGCAAGAGAAATCAACCAAAAATTTTTTAATCAAAGAGATATTGATAAACAAGCACCTTCATTCCCAGTTGGAACCACAAACTGTTGAATCAACAGGTATCGTAGGTATAAACTTCCTCAAATGCATTAGGTACGAACGTGTATACACGAAATGCTCACCTAAACACTATGCATATACCCTGAGCTGGATTAAGCCTCATTGGGGCCCTTAGGCTAAGGATGTAGAAGAGGTTTTGAAGAGAGCCAATTCAGCTGGGGTTTTTGAAATAAGAGCAATTATATGAGTATTTTGAAGCTATATATGCAAAGTATGTAGTATCGAAGAAGTTAGAGCAATACACCGTAATTACTTATTTTAAGAGTACTTTGTAGATTAACCTAGTTCGAGGCCACCCGGCCCCCCTCCCCAAAGGGCTTGGGGGCCTTCAGGCTTAGCTTAGCTTAGCCAATTGGATAATCAGCCATTGCAAATATACCTCACAACAATTGGAACTTATGAAGTTCAAGCAAAAATGCAATGTATTACTACCACAATATTATTCGTCCCGCATTTTGATATATTTTTATCTATTATTTTTTTTAAATTCGTGGTATCTCGTTCTGTATGAACATTTACTTCAACTTCTTAATGAGCACCTTATAGTCCGGTCAAAAAAGGGGGCCAACCTGAGAATGAATACTATAAAGCTGGGAATAGTTTTAAAGTATTCTTTAATACTTATATTTTATCAGGAAAAAACCCCACCAGCTAAGTCCTTGAGCATTTTCCACAATGTGCTCCTAAAGTCACCCCCATTAAACTGAATTCATATGAGATACAGTGTGAAAGTAACCTGTTCAAATCCTAATTATAAAGGATAATGGAATCCATTAATAAGTGGGTATGCCTTTGTTACACCAACAAAACTATGGAAAAGCATTACATAAAGTTATGTCAATAGTTTTCCATCTCGGGGTTAATAAATGGGAGATATATCTTTTAGCTCTTCATTACTTTGGAACACTTGTTTTGTTGTCAAGAATTTATCAAACATAGATTTCACTTATGCTAGTTCTGAAGTAGGTGGGATTATCATAGGAGAAGCTAACTTGACAATACATTGTCCAATACATTCTTGCTTAAGTGTGGACTTGGTAAAGCTAGCCATAAAAATTCTAGGGCTATCAGGAATCCATGGACTATACTCTATTTTTTTCATCTGTCCCCATCCGCCTGTGGTGTTTGCGTATGGTAACACTGCGTCCCGGGCTTTAGATAGTTACATTCAGCTTACATTCAACAATAACAACAATATCCTATTTCTAATATTAACGATGTAATTCGCATACAGTAAATTATTAAAACACTTTTCAGTTGCAAATGTACACCCAGATGTCCTTTTATTTACCTAAAACCTACACATAGCGTAACTATTTAAAGCCCGGGACGCTGTGTTACCATACAAAAACACCACAGGCGGATGGACAGATGGAAAAAATCAGAGTATAGTTATGTCTAATGTAGTTGGATATGATTAAGTCATA
>NC_061105.1:13560714-13570995 GCF_015104395.2 Macrobrachium nipponense | reverse complement strand
ATATTCTTCACATTCCAAATTTTTTTTCTGATTCAGTTATACATATATATGCTGTGACTGGAGTCTGGCTCTCTCTCTCTCTCTCTCTCTCTCTCTCTCTCTCTCTCTCTCTCTCTCTCTCTCTCTCTCTCTCTCTCTCCTCTCCACGAATCCTCTTATAAATATCTCAAATGGACCTCAGGGTTAACTGTACGCAACGATAAAAATAAAATTAATCTATTAAAAAAAAAACGGGACTTTCACTGCGATAAACAAGAGGCTCTGTTCCTGACCGCTACAATGGTTTGATTGACAAGGGGGGGGGGGTGCGGTATGGACGGTTGGGGACGGGTGGGGAAGTTGGTTGGTGGGGAGGTGGGGGTAGGAGTGTCTGCTTTTGCACACTGAACTAAACTCGAATGTTCGTCTATAGTTTCATTCGCTTACAGTTTGCAACGTAGTTGAGAGCGGTTTGTCTGAAATTGCAACTTGAACTTCTGTGTTTACTGTTTTTTTTTTTTTTCTTTACAACTTCACTTTTTTTCTTGGTTATTATAACTTCACTGTTTCCTCTTTGTATTTATTTTTTTTTTAGTTCGTACAACTCAGTTTTTTTTTCTACAGCATACTTTTCACTTTTCGTATTTATATTTATTTCTTTTAACAACCTCACTTTTTTCTCGGTATTTACAACCTCACCGTTTCCTGTTTTTTATTTATTTATTTATTTTTTTTGTTAATAATCAACACACAATGACTTGTGAACAGAAATCAATTTCAGACCCGTATCAGGATCGAACCCAGGTCTTTTCCATGGAAAGACGCGAGGCCGCTGCCAACCAAACCACACAAGTCAAATATATATGTATATATATATATATATATATATATATATATCATATATATATATATAATGTATAAATTTTATATATCAAATTTTTAAATATTATATATATATATATTATATATATATATATATATATATGTATGTTGTATATATATATATACATATATATATATATATATATATATATGTATATATATACGTATATTGTTTGGTGTACATATTTTTTCTTTAAAGCCCATGGCTATAATAATAGAGCTCTTGACCCCAGAGTGGGGGAGGCATTGGAACCCACGATTGCGATTACAGGAACTATTGTTCCACAATGGCAGCCCATGATAGAACCCATCAGCTTTGGTTCCTTTTCGGCTTCTTTTGAACGACCATTACTCCGGCAACCAATACAGTGGAGTGCTGACAAGTACCTCTAGTCGCCTCCTCCTCCTCCTCCTCCTCTCCTCCTCCTCCCTCTTCATCTTACCCCCTACCATTGCTTGGCAGGTTACTGTTGAGTGGAAATGGTTCTTGACTGTTCCATTTTATTTATTTTATTCCCCCTCCCCTCCCCCCCATACCCCTGTCGATTATGGTTGAGCACAAAATGACGATCGATATACCTCAATATGTAGAGTTAAAAAAAAACGAAGTTTATTATATACCTATTATTTATTTAACGATATTGAATTTTTTAACTCTTGTATTTGTTTGCAGTTTTGGGGGTGGGGAGGGCGGCGGTGTTGTTGATAAGTACATCGTATAAGAGTGTTATTTGTATCATAAATCGGAAATAACTTTGGTATTTGCCTTGTGTGATAAACTGGCTTTCTTTAAACCTTTGCGTCAGTTGAAGTTCGTATTTTTTTGTTTTTGTTTTTTTTATCCAGGTTTTTTTTCGACAAGATAGATGGATGTCAGTTCAATGTGTCTGTGAGCTAAGAAAAATGGTTGTATTCCCTTCCAGTTTTCAGTGTTTTCTCTTTTTTTTTCCTTTATTTAATTATTCACCGGATGTTGTTACTTTTACAACTATTTTTCAATCTCTCTCCCTTTTCGCTTTTCGTATCTTTTTGTTATAGACTATTCTGTTTTTATTTTTCCGACTTTGTTTTCATGTTTCTCCGTTTGCCGAGTTCTAACTTTTTTGTAGTTTTTTCTTCAGATGACTACATCTCTCTCTCTCTCTCTCTCTCTCTCTCTCTCTCTCTCTCTCTCTCATGATAATCTGATGAATAGGCCAACGTGGAACCAGGGGAATGTATTTTAGGTGGTCAGAAATTCGTTTCTCGATATAATGCGGTTAGGAAGCTGTAGGTCCCGTTGCTAGGTAACCGTCTATAATCCTTCGGGCCAGCAGCCCTACGAGAGCTGTTAATCAGCCCAGTGGTCTGGTTAAACTAAGATGTACTGTACCTCCTTTCTTATTCCCTATTTTTTTCTATCTTACTTTCCTCATCCCTCTCTTAACCGGTCGTTTCATATATAGTTTTCACTCCCTGTCAGCTCTGAATGACCAAACAGATTCCAGCGCGTGGCCTTTGGCTTAAATTTTAAAAGTATCTCCTCCTCCTCCTCCTCCTCCTCCTCCTCCTCCTCTTCCTCCTCCTCCTCCTCCTCCTCGTCATCTCATAATATTTGATCTCGTCAATTCCGTTAGCCTGAGGATGGTTAAATCCGCCCCTATTCCCAACAAACAGTTTGTTTGTTTTTCTTGCGAAAAGCATCATGTTGTTTGTTGCCTTTATCCACGAGGGCGGGTCCGTTTAATTAGCAATTAGGGTGTATTGACTTTTAAAAGCCTCGGTTCAGCACGTGTTTGTGTATGTATGTGAGAGTGAGAACGTTTGTGTGTTTTATTTTTTTTGTAATTGCGTGTGTCCTAAAGTGTTTTTGGTGCTGTTACAGAATGCTTGCTTGATGGGGGGGAGTTGTGCGAGTGCGCATTTTGTGCTGTACAGAATGCAATAATCTCTCTCTCTCTCTATGCAGCGAATCGACTTGCATATATGAACTGTGAAAAAACCCCGGGACCATATTTTCTTACCCCATCCTGAAGTAGCTAAAATTGTGTGTTTATTTTCTGTGAAGTTACCCCCTTGTTAGGAAAAAGGCATTAAGAGAGAGAGAGAGAGAGAGAGCTTATCGTCCAAGTTTTGATAACGCGTCTCGTTTCCGTATTATCATCTCCGCTGGTGGCAGATTCCAAATGTGATTTCTTTTAATGCTCTTCGCTTCCTCCGCCGGCGCTGTGTTGGGTTAAAAACGAGTTGGTTAAGTCCCTGGTGTAGTGTGAGTGGACTCCCCCCCCCCCCCCCCTGGAGCTGTCAGCGAGCTGGGGGAAGATAAAGTCGCAAGATAAGGTCGCATCTTGTGGAAGTCTTCGTAATTGTTGTCCGTGGATCAGCTTAATGCTCCACTGTTCTAAATTGTGGGTAGGGGTGAGGTTTATGTTGAGCTGAATTGAAGTTAGATTAATTCCTAATATATATATATATATAATATATATATATATATATATATATATATATATATATCTTATTTGACTGCAATATATTTGTTTTTTTTATTAATTATAATATAATTATTTATATATTTTTATATTTTGTCTTTTTTGAATTATGCAAACATTTTTATTTTTATATTTACGTTTTTATGAGTTATGTACTATATACATACATACATATATATATAATATAATATATAATCTAAATTATAAATATATATATATATATATATATATATATTATATATATATATATATATATATATATAATTTATTTGACTGTATTGAAAATTGTTTTTGGAGCTCTTATTAGTTTACCAGTTTTAAAACATTATTTATCAAAGTACTATTAATGCCATCAGTGTACCTCATGCGGTGCACTGTAGGCATTACTTGGGTTCTTTGCAGCGTCCCTTCGGCCCCTAGCTGCAACCCCCTTCCGTTCAATTTTTACTATACTTCCGTTTATATTCTCTTGCATCCATCTACCTGTCCACACACTCCTAATAGTTGTTTCTATATTGTCTTAGAGCGCCGAGTGACCTCATAGGTCCAGCACTTGGCCTAGATTTTATATTCCAGTTCCGGGATTAGAACATAGCTCGATTCTTGGTTAGATTTGAGATTTTTGGAATGGGTTAAATTATATTGTATTCATTTTTTTATGTTTGACGTGGATTTTTTTTTTATTATTATTAATAGAGATGCGCCAGTGGGTGTCACGTAATTGTTCGTGTCCTCTGTTTTGTGTTCGTAACGGGTTGTGTTCTCTTTTTCCTGTATGTAACGCTTTTTGTCCTGTTTGTGTACGTAACGGTAGATGTCCTCTTATTTGTGTATGGAATGGTTGGTGCCCTTTTGTTTGTGTATGTAACGCTTTTTTTCCTGTTTGTGTAAATAATGGTTGGCGTCCTCTTGTTTGTATGTAACGGTTGGCGTCCTCTTGTTAGTGTATGGAACAGTTGGTGTCCTCTTGTTGTGTACATAACGGTAGGTGTCCTCTTGTTTGTGTATGTAACGGTTGGAGTCCTTTTGTTTGTGTACATAACGGTTGATGTCGTCTTGTTTGTGTACATAACGGTTGGTGTCATCTTGTTTGTGTACATAACGGTCTGTGTCCACTGTTTGTGTATGTAACAGTTGGTGCCCTTGTTTATGTATGTAACGGTTTGTGCCAGCTGTTTGTGTACATAATGGTTGGTGTCCTCTTGCTTGTGTACGTAACACTTGGTGTTCTCTTGTTTGCGTACGTAACAGTTTGTGTCCACTATTTGTGTACGTAACGGTTTGTTTCCTTGCGTTTGTGTATGTAACGGTTTGTGTCCTCTGTTCTTGTATGTAACGAGGAACTTGCAGACCCAGTGGCCCTACCGTCAATATTTTCGGGAGGGGCTGTGGTGGTAGGCCCCGGGGGTTGGGGCGGGGGGAGGGGGGGGGGAGAAGTTGATGGTAGAGCCGGCGTTATCCAATAAAGAAGTGTATGAACATAATGAGTTGCCAACTGTTTTATTTTTTATTTATAATTTCCGCGCACGACTGCTTACCATCTCCCCCTCCCTCCTCCCCTACCCTCTCCTTCACCCTCATCCCCTTTGCAATGCCTAACCCCCTCTGATGATTGGAAAATATGTACATTTATTTTTTTGTCTCGATGTGAGTCTATTAATGTTTCTGGTAATGGTTTCTCCCGTTGGTTTCGGTAGATTTCTCTCTTCCTGGTTTATTCAATAGAGGGCTACTCTTTTCCAGGCTTTCAGTAGATTTATTTCTCGCAAATTGGGTTTCAAGAAGGAACTTTTGTTACAAGATTTCAGTAGAGATATGTCTCATTGGTTTTCAGTAGAGGCTACTTTTCCAGGTTTCAGTAGAGATTTCTCTCATTGCGGTTTCAGTAGAGAATTCTTTATTGGTTTCAGTAGAGCTTTCTCGCATTGTTGTTTCAGTAGAGATGTCTTTAATTGGTTTCAGTAGAGACTTCTCTTCCAGGTTTTCAGAAGAGATTTCTCTCATTGGTTTCAGTAGGATTTCTCTACCAGGTGTTCAGTAGAGAATTTCTCCCCAGGTTTCAGTAGATGTCTCTCATTGGTTTCAGTAGAGACTTATCTTCCAGGTTTCGTAGAGATTCGCTCTTTGGTTTCAGTAGAGATGTCTTTCGTTGGTTTTCAGTAGAGAATTCGCTCTTTGGTTTCAGTAGAGATGTCTTTCTTGATTTCAGTAGAGATTTCTCGTCTTGTTTTCAATAAATTTTAATGTACCCTCCTTACTATATACTATATATATAATATATATATATATATATATATATATATAAATATATATAAATATAAAATTGGGGTATGCACTGTTTTTGGATAGAGAATAAGAAGATATAATTTATCTCTCTTTCTCTCTCTCTCTCTCTCTCATCCGCTTTTTATTCCAGGAAACATATTTCATTGCATTTTATCACCTCGAAGTTTACGACCTGGATAGAGAACCGGTGGATGAACTCCGAAGGACGAGAGAGAGAGAGAGAGAGAGAGAGAGAGAGAGAGAGAGAGAAGGGATCGGCACTGGATTCAAACTCCCTTAATCCAGGTCGAGCTCTGGGGACTCGACGCACGAATAAAGTTTGAGAGAGAGAGAGAGAAGAGAGAGAGAGAGAGAGAGAGAGAGAGAGAGAGAGAGAGATCTGATGAATATCTTAAGAGCCTCGACGAGGCCTGCCATTTTGAAGGGAAAACTGAGCCTACAGGTTTGCTCTCTACTCTTAGCTGCGACCCAGAGAAGTTGAGTAACAGCTACGTGTATATATATATAATTAATTATTATATTATATATATAATATATATAGGTCATTGGTTAGGTCAGCCGGGTCATAACAGATTTATAGTGGACACGGCCGTTGATTTGAGAGAGAGAGAGAGAGAGAGAGATGAGAGTGAGAGAGAGAGAGACGAGAGAGAGAGAGAGAGAGAGACATAAGCTATGCATGAAAGAATTTCTAGAATAGGAATGGACCATGAATGCTTTATGCTTTGGGAAGGGGGGCTCTTTGGTGGTTGGGTAGGACCCCCCCCCCCACTTCCTTTTTGTATGTCAAAGTGAGCCCTTTATATTGTGTGTATGTGTGTGTCTGTTTGTTTGATATACCAAGGTCCAGCCAATTCTTTTCTTTACATGCCTCGTTCCTTGTGCACTCTCTAATATATCCTATTTATAATATATTATTATATATATATTATATAATATATATATAATATATAAATATGATATATAATATAGCTATCGCATATCTAACACACAAACACACGTTTCCTAGCTAGCCATTCCCCCCCCCCCCCCCTTAAAAAAAGGAAAGCTTGTGTTCCCACATCCTAGGCCACTTCTCCAACCAGCCACCTCCATGACGACCTCTTGTTAGCCTGGAATGTATGATTATCTGGTCGAGCGTGTTTCCTAGCTTGATCTTATAGCCCCGAACGATTGATTCGTAGGAAGAAGTTTAGATCTTGGAAGTTGTTATCTGCGTCTGAATGTTTGTTTAAGGTGATTGGGGTCCGTTGGGTCTTTTTTTTCCCTTTTTTTTTTACCACAATGAGACGATGCAGAATTTTGCTTTTATGTGTATCCGTTCGTATTTACCCTAGACTATATTACATTATTAGTGGAGTTGTAATTGCGTAAAACTTTTGATTTGATGTAGAGGAGTATTCCATATATATATATATATATATATATATATATATATATATATATAATCCATCTACATATACTTTTATATATATATATATATCATCCTCATGGAAGCTAAAGTATTTAAATGATCTCTTTTGACTATTGACCGAAAGTGTTAATACGTTTTCTCTCAGCAATTACCTGAGATTGATAAAAAACGGGAAGTAGCCAAACGCTTCTCGTATACTGCTGAAGTCACATAGTTCGACAAATTATTATTATTATTATTATTATTATTATTATTATTATTATTATTATTATTATTATTATTATTATTATTATTGTAATCAGTTTGTTCCGAGATGAAACTGGTTTGTTCCTCTCTCGTTCGTTTCTTAACCTACTGTAATCGGTAAGTTTGCTGGAATAAGCCGCCAGGTAAGTTTATCATTTTAAAAAGTGGCTTCAAAAAGAGTTGAGAAAAACGGTTTGAATTGGCGGGCGGCCAGTAGTAGCGGCGTCAGTGGCCTGGCTTACGCGCATGCGTCATCAGGTCCTCCGACTCCGCTCAGTCCGTTGTCTGTGGCTTTTGTGCATGATCAAAGAATTATATATTTTTACGACCCCGCATCGCTCGACCATCATTTACGACGCGTTTACGAGCCCTCCGAGGGAGCTAAAAATCCCTTTTTAAGAGCTTTTAACCAACTGACGTTGTTAGTTTTTTTTTTATATTTTTCTTAATTTCTTATAAATTTTTAACGGATTTTGAAGCCGGATGTTGATCGAGAGCGTTTAAGGGGTTTTATATCCTTTTTATTTGGTTTGGGGGGGGCGGGGTTGAAGGTTCAATTCGATGCGGTTCGTGCCTGCGTTTAATTAAGCGTTATTATGCATTCTTGAGAGGTTAAGTACTACTAAGTTTAGCGTTGCCGCCGCTCGGGTCTGGGCTAGTTACGGGAAAGTTAGTTTTATCTTGCACTATTTTTGTTTTTAGTCTCATCATTTAGATTTTATAGACATAAAATGGTTATGATAATTAAGTTCCATGTATTTTTAACCGGGTATAATTACAGTGTATAGTGAATAAAGTTCCTTGCATTTTTACTGGCTATATTATAAGGTATAGTACTATATATATATATATATATATATATATATATATATATATATATATATATATATATATATATGGGCTGGGGTTATTTTTCGGCTCTCTCTATATCAGAAATAAAAATGGCAGCTTTTTATCTTATTATTTTTTATAATTTGCTAAAACACACACACACACACACACACACACACACACACACACACACACATACACACATATATATAGATATATATATATATATATATATATATATATATATTATAATGCTTGTTGTTTCAAGTTACGGGTTGTTTTTTTTTGTTCAGTTTTTGGGTTTTCTTGTTTTATTTAAAAATCGTCTCGTGTATAGGACTAGAGCGGTCATGTAAATGTCACACACACACTTATTATATATATGATATAAATTTGAATATGTATAAATATTAATATATATGTATATATACATGTATATATGTTTATACCTATACATTTATGTGCACATATATATAAATTAATATGTATATATATATATACATATATATGATAGATATGTATATATATATATAATATATATATATATATATATCATATATACATACATACACATACATACATACTTACATACATACATACATACATACACACACATACACAATGCACGTGTGTGTAACTGTTGTGAGTAGTAGGCAGGTGAAGAATGAGCTCACGTATATTCTGCAGAGGTTTTTTTTATATATATATATATGGAAATAACACGCCGGACCTCGTTAGCAAAAAGTATTCATGGTCATGTTTTTTTTTTTTGTCTTATTTAAACCGTATTCACGCGCGTGGTAGGTTATTTCGTGTCAAATGAGATGCATCTATTTAGTTTTTATTGTTTTAATTTCTATTTCTGTATAGATAGATATTGGTAATTGTTCGTCGTCATTATCTTCAACGTCAACATTATTGCTAGCAGTATTTATTGTTATTTCATGACCAATGTTTTCACTGCATGTAACGTTGGCATCTTTACCTTCTGTTTACATAAATATATGTATTTATGTAAACAGTTCATGTTGATTTTTCATTTTCTCAAATAATTCACCAAACCCACATTCGTCTCGCATTTTTTTCATTTCCCATTTCTCATCTCATAAAATCCCTACAAATGGCATATCTGCCTCCCCCTCTTCCCAACTCCCCCCCCCCCCCCCCCCCCCCCCCCCCCCCCCCCCCCCCGAAGGTCCTTAGTCTCTCGCAGTTTAAAGGATGGCTTCGTGTGACCTCCTTTTCCCCTCCTCTCGGACTTCGGAAAATGGGTCACGTGAAGTTTTGGGGGAGGGGGGGCCCCCCCCCCGGCCGGCGGGCTTGGGGATGGTGTGGCCTTCCCTTCCCCTTCCTTCCTTTACCTTTCCATTTCCTTTTTCTTATTCTTTCTTTCTTCCCTTTCTTCCTTCCTTTCTTTTATTCTTTCTTCTTTCTTTCTTTCTTTCTTTCTTTCTTTCTTCCTTCCTTCCACATCCGTGTTGTTTTCTTTTCGGGTTATCCGGATACCTTTTCTTTTGGTTATCAGGGTACATTTACTTCGGGTTATCCGGAATTTCGAATACCTTTCCTTTGGGTTATCCGAATACCTCTCCTTCTGGTTATCCGGATACCTATCTTTTGGATTATTCGGTTAGGTTGAATTATTATTATTATTATTATTATTATTGTTATTGTTATTATTATTATTATTATTGTTATTATTATTATTATTATTATTATTATTATTATTATTATTATTATCCCGAAGATGAACCCTATCCATGTGGAACAAGGCTACCACCACAGGGAGTAAGAGAAGGTAAAGGGAAGAGAGAGAGAGAGAGAGAGAGAGAGAATATAATTGTGTTATGTATTCCATAACTGAGCTATTCGTTCGTCTAAATACGTGGGAGGCAGACCGTCAAGTATTTAATATAAGCCTTTGAAAGAAATGAGCGCATCATGAGTTATTCCAGTTAACTAGGAACCTAACCACTTGTCGTTTTTGTAGACTGATGAGCTTTGGAATTCTCTTCCTGCCTACATTTTCCAGACGTGGATAGCTTTTTTTTTTTTTGGGAGGGGGTTTGAGATAGTAGGAAATGGGGTTTCTTTATCGTAAAGGAGATAGAATTTATGTAGCTTTCTATATATATATATATATATATATATATATATATATATATATATATATAT
>NC_061105.1:13550714-13553214 GCF_015104395.2 Macrobrachium nipponense | reverse complement strand
AATTTGTGAAGCAATTGGAGCCTATATATCTATATAATATAATATATATACTATATATATATATATATATATATATAATATATATATATATATATATATATATAGATTATATATATATATATTATATATATATAAACTACGCATGCGTCAGCTACTAGAAGTTTCCTTCCAAGTCGTCTCATGTGACCTCAGCGTTCGGATGTTTGTATTTCCTCGTAAACCCTTCTAATGAAGGAGGCTTATATGGGGGATTTGGACTCTCTCTCTCTCTCTCTCTCTCTCTCTCTCTCTCTCTCTCTCTCTCTCTCTCTCTCTCTCTCTCAATTGGGAGTTCTTGAATTATGAGTCACTGAATTATTATGATTCGCTTTTGAAAAATTACGGTGATGTACTCCACAAGTTTCAGTATGATTTTTCATGAATTACATTCTCTCTCTCTCTCTCTCTCTCTCTCTCTCTCTCTCTCTCTCTCTCTCTCTCTCTCTCTCTCTGTCTTGAGCTTCAATATCATTCTTATGAGTTACTGGCTTGTATCTCTCTCTCTCTCTCTCTCTCTCTCTCTCTCTCTCTATTTTCTTTGTCTTGAGCTCCAGTATCATTCTCAGGAATTACTGGCTTGTACCTCTCTCTTTCTCGCAGGGTTTAGTTACGAGTAACTCAAAAAGAAAAATAGAGTACTTAGAAGAACTAACCCAAATTGAAAAGAAAATAGATATAATGAATATAAGTGAAACCTGGTATTCCCAAGAGACTGGGAATGATGATCAAATAAAAGGGTTCCAAACTTATAGATCAGATAGAAAAAATAGGAATCAAGGGGGAACCGCAATATATGGGAAAGACAAAAAACAAGGAAAAATATATGAGAAATATAGTAACACAGAATGTGAACTAATAGCGGTAGAATTTGAATCTGAAAAATTAATGAACATAGTAATATATAGACCTCCTAATACTAAAGAGTTTGACTTAATAATTGAAAAATTGGATGATATATGTAGAAATCACAAGGACTGAACTATTCTCCTATCTGGTGACTTCAACTTTCCTTTCGTAGAATGGAAAGAACGAATAGGAGATTGTGGATGTACTTATACATATAAAAAAGAGAGTAATAGTAGTGCAGAAGATAAGAGGCAATTCGAAAAGCTATGAGATATGCTACTAGAATACAACATCTTCAACAAATAAATCACCTGCCAACAAGAAAGGGAAAATACTTTAGACCTAGTATTTGTGAACGAGGTGAATTATGTTAAAGAAATAATAGTTTATAATGCGAGTATTTTCAGACCATAATGTCATAGAATTAACAGTTTCATTCCAAAGCAAGTGAAAACAGAGATAAGCAAGAAATGAAAAAGTGGGAAGGATATGGAAAATACAACTTCTACAGTAAAAATATAAAATGGTCAGTAATAAATGAAGAATTAAACAAAGATTGGGATAACATTTTCCGTAAGCGATGACATAAGGGTAAATACGGAGATATTATATAAAATATTAGAGAAAATAGTGGATAAATATATACCGAAGAAGAAAAGTAAACATCATTCATGCATACCAAGAGACAGAAGGATCTTGTTCCAGAAATCAGAAAGTGGAAAAAAAGGTCTTGCAAAAGAAAAAAATGCATGGAAAGTTATAGAACTAAAAAGTAAGATAGAAAATGCAGAACAAAAGATTATACAATCAAAAGAAATGAAAAACGGGAATTGGAAGAAAAAACCCTATTAAATATCAAGCAAAACCCAAACTATTATACTCATATGCGAAGAAGATGAATAAAAGAAGAATAGAAATAGGCCCTCTGAGAATTGAAGGAGATTAACGAATGAAAAAAAGGAAATTTGCAACATACTGCAGAACGATAAGAGAGAATTCACCCCTAGTATAGATAATGAAGATAATGATATAGAAGTAAGGGACGAAAATAGTGAATATCTAGCTGACATAGAAATTAATGAAGCTGATATTGTGAAGGCAATTAATGAAATTAAAAATGGAGCTGCTGCAGGGCCTGATGGAATCCCTGCTATTTTGTTAAAGAAAGTAGTTCATTCTATCGCAAAGCCACTTGCAATATTATTAAGACAAAGTGTAGATACAGGCAAGATTTATGATGAGCACAAATTAGCATATATCACCCCTACTTTCAAAAGTGGATCAAGACTTGAGGCAAGTAATTATAGGCCTGTGAGTCTAACATCACATATTATGAAAGTGTATGAAAGGGTAATGAAGAAAAATATTATGAAACATTTAATAAAAAATAATTTGTTTAATATAGGACAACACGGTTCGTACCCGGAAAAAGTACACAAACCCAACTGTTAGTCCACCGTGAGAACATATTCAAAAATATGAAAAGCGGAAATGAAACAGATGTGGTTTATCTAGACTTTGCAAAGCTTTTGACAAAGTAGACCATAATATATTAGCAAAGAAAATTAGAAAACACAATATCGTAGATAAAATAGGAAGATGGTTAAAAGAATTT
>NC_061105.1:13535714-13543214 GCF_015104395.2 Macrobrachium nipponense | reverse complement strand
TATATTCTTTATTGATCGCGTCCTCATTTTTATTATTATTATTATTGTTGTTGTTGTTGTTATTTCAAATCGACTTTATTTTATTTACATTCCCAAGTCAACGTCAAGAGGAGGAACGAAATGAAATGAAAAAAAAAAACAAAAAAAAAAAAAATCAGGATTATTGTGGATTTGTATATATTTATTTTGGAGGCAGTAGTTAGTCATGTTTCCTTTTGTCCCCCCACCCCCCCCCCCCACCCACCCTCCCCCTCTCTCTCCCCTCTCCCTCCCTCTGCCGGGCCAAGATTTTTTTGGCTAAAATTCAGATAGTGTCAGTAACATCGACACCTTTGTGAGGGGGACGAGGAATGGTTAATGAACATGTGATAGATTGATATTGTTAGGGGGATATATATTTATATATATATATATATCATAATATATATATATATATATATGTGTGTTGTGTGTGTGTGTGTGTAATGTGTATGTATAATATTATATATATTAGGATAGGATATATATATATATATATATATATATATATAGTATATAGTATTTTATGTGTGTGTGTGTGTGTGTGTGTGTGTGTGTGTTATGTAGTATATATGTTTGCGAATGTATGTGTATTTGTCTGTATACGTATATAAAAATAATTCTATATCATATATATATTTATATATATACTACACTCATATATATATATATATAAATATATATATATATATATATATATATATATATAACTATACTATTCTTTGTGGCCTTGTTCATATGAGGTTTATCTTCTGAATAATAAAAATAATATTTTATACGAGTATGTGACTCTCTCTCTCTCTCTCTCTCTCTCCATTGCGAGACTAGAGATATTACGCGAATTACACTTGATCTAATTATAGCGGAAGGCAATATTTAATTCCCGCTAATTTCTGAGTCACGTCGAAGACCGATTCTCCTGCCTAAATCCACCTCCAGTGTTGGTTCTGGGAAGCATTAAGTTAACCATTATAAGTAGAGACAATTTACTTTCAAAAATTGCTTTCATCTCATTTCTTAAAATAGTTTTAAACGAGATGGTTTTGTTTCAGTTATGTTCAACTTTATATTTTCTGTGTGTATGGCTTTGATGGATATGTAATGGTAATATAATTTTTTTTTCTTCCTTCCCAGAGAGAACGGTGTTATTGTAAAAACCGTGATTGCTTCAGTTTTGCTTTGCGTATTTTCTGAGCTAATTGGATTTTTTTTTCCATTTTTTTTTTATTTTTGCTTTTTGCTTTATTCCATCTTTTTTCCATTGGCTGAACGACCAGGGCTTAGATTGTTTATAGTAGTAATAATAAAAATGATAATAATAATAGTAAAATTCTTATGTAAATTTTTTCCATTTGCTGAATGACCAGCGGCTTATTCGTCCATTGATTATTTGAATAACAACAACAACAACAACAACAACAACAACAACAACAACAATAATAATAGTAATAATAATAATAATAATAGTTAATTTAAATGTTTCCTTTCATTGAATAACCAGCAGGTTATTAGTTCATTGATCATTTAAATAATAATAATAATAATAATAATAAATAATAATAATAATATAATAATAATAATAATAATAATAATAATAAAAACTATTTTTAGAACAGGATCCCAAAGCCTTCAGAAAATAAACTGTGATATTCGCAGACATCTGTCATACCTTATTTGACTTGTGGGATTGGCAGTGGGTCACATTCGGGCCTGAGACTCAGGGGTGTTTTTTTTTTTTGGGGGGGGGGGGGAGATGGGGGGTGGTCAGAAAAGCCATCAGCGTAATTGGAGACTGACCAGCTTATTTCCCCTTTGGTAGCCGAGTTATGCCTCGTTATTATTTATGAGTATTCAATTGATTAGTTTTTTTTTTGGCTTACTCGGGGAGTATGCCTACAAATTACTTTGATGGTGTTGTTGTTTTGTTGTTGTTGTTGTTGTTTTTGTTGTTGTGGGGATGGGAAAGGTCTGTGGAAAGGCTAAAAAATGTCTGAAAAAGGTATTCTGCATTGAACTAAAGATACAGGAATTTTAGGAATCGGATATTTATGAGTTATTAGGAACGGGGATGTAAAAAATAAATAATGTGCCTATGTTGAACAGTACAGAACAATTATTTCTAACGATATATAGCGTATTTCATCTCATTTTCGTTGTTGAAACAACGCTCTATTTGACTGTAGATTTTAGCACTCCCCCCAACCCCGAGTAAGTTGGAGTTCGGATCACGCCTTGTTTTTCTATATCCAGTTTATTATCCTTGGGTTTGGAGGGGCGGGTTGTTAAATTTGAAGTAAAAAGCACATATAAGACCAAAAGACAATAAGATAATATTTATAAAGTGATATAACTAAGCTTATTATGAATAAGAACATGGGCTATTTAAACCTAAACTAAATAGTGTATAAAAAACAACAATACAATAATAAGACGATATTTATGGCAGTGATGTAAATAAGCGAATTACAAATAAAAACATGGGATAAGAAAAGGAGGAAATATGATAGTAATAAATGTAAGAAACTTACGTAAGCTTGATCGTAACTTCATTAAACGTAGAAAGGAGAAAATATCACAAAAAACTTACAAAAAATTAAGTTTGATATTTAAAATCTAATGTAGATAAATACTTCCGTAAAACAAAAAAAAAGGTCTTATGATGAAGAACGTCTTCGTAAGTAAGGAAGAAATGTGATAGTAATAAAAATATGGATGTTTAGAGAGCCAGATGGTAATTTATGTAAGAAACTTATGATTTATGTAATAAACAAAAAAGGGTCATAAATAAGAGTTAACGTACACCAGGATGCGTTTTCTCCGTTTCATCAATTCACATTCACTTTCGTTCAGCAATTTCGAATATAACCTGTCTGAGCGAACGACCTCGTCCGAAGGTTCACGAAAAAAACCCGAAGACTTGGCAACAGCGCGCTGTCTGTCAAATCTCCCTCCCCTCCCCTCCTGAGGTAGGCCTCATGCCGGGTCGCTTTCGAATTTCGTACTACAATCGTCCTTTTGAAGAACCCGATCGCTTTGTCTGCGTACCGTTCGTGTGTGTGTGTCTTTCCCTGGGAATTATACGTAAAAAACTAAAGATCGACTCGTGGATAGGCGTATGGTTTTGTTTGGTTGCGTAACGGGACAGGGTTTTAGGCCTATGCTGTGATTAGGAAAAAAACTGAATTTGTGGTATTGATGATGATATATATATAATATATATATATATATATATAATATATATATATAGATATATATAATTATATATTTATATATATATATATATATTGCTATATTTTATATATATATTTTATATAATATATATATATTATATATAAATATAATATATATATATATATATATATATATATATATATATATATATATATATATATATATATATTTACACGCGTGCCATGCACAGGAGGGCCCTCTGGATGAAAGTGTGGTAAATCTGGGCGTTTCAATTAAAAAAGTTAATCCCAACTTAATTTTCTCCGCCCCAAAGGAGCCTCTTGCCACGATTTTTGGGTCAAACAAGGAAACCTGCACGATATGAGAGAGAGAGAGAGCGAGAGAGAGAAGGAAGAGAGAGAGAGAGAGAGAGCTGAGGAGGTAGAGAGAGAGAATCGTGATTTTGCTATCGAAGGAGGAAAAGAGATCAATGTGCTTTCGTGATACAGGTACTTTCTCTCTCTCTCTCTTTCGCCTCTCTCTCGCTCTCTCCTCTCTTCACACACACAAACACGCACACACACACATATATATAGATATATTATATATATATATATATATTATCTATCTTATATATTAATCTATGCATATTTAATATATATTGAATATATAGATATATGATATATATATAATCGTACTATAGATCCTGTCTCTGTATATATCTATCGCTCCTCGATCTAATCTATACTAATCAGATCTATGTCTCAGCCCTCTAATAATCTATATATCTCTGGTAGATAGATATATATATATAAGATATATCTATATATATATATAATATACATGTATATAATATATATAGAATATATATTAAGATATAGACATATAAATATATATAATATATATGATATATAATATATATATATATAGATATATAATATATATATATATATATATATACACGCGTCCATGCACAGGAGGGCTCTGGATAAGTGTGTAAATCTGGCGTTTTCAATAAAAAAGTTAATCATTAATCCGCAAAGGAGCTTGCCACATTTTTGGGCAAACAGCACTGCACGATATGAGAGAGAGAGAGAGAGAGAGAGAGAGAAGAGAAGAAGAGAGGAGAGAGAGAGAGGAGAATCGTGATTGCATCGATCATGCTTCGTGATAACAGGATACTCTCTCTCTCTCTCTCTCTACTCTCTCTCTCTCAACACCACGCACAACACAATATAATATACATATATAATATATATATATATTAATATATATATATATAATTATGTATATAGTATAGATATAGTATAATATATAATAGATATATATATAATATATATATATACTATGTATATATATAGATATATGATCTATATAAATATTATATATAAATATAGACATATAATATATAGAACCTATGTATTATATATATGATAATTATCACATCGAACCGTGATCCATATATCAATTCAAGCTACAAATGTCCTTTAATATCTAAATTCACTTACCTCCCAAATGATATATTTTCATATATGTACCGAAGGGGAATTTTTTAATTGATAATAATTTCGTCCCCCCATGGGTTCGATCCATGGGGACGAAATTATTATCAATTAAAAAATTCCCCTTCGGTACATATATGAAAATATATCATTTGGGAGGTAAAGTGAATTTAGATATTAAAGGACATTTGTAGCTTGAATTGATGTATATATATATATATATATATATATATATATATATATATATATATATATAATAGACAGATTTTTATTAGGATGCGTATAAAAATGCTATAAAACCAATTTAAAAATAACATATGCTAAAGATCATCACATTACTAACATCACACGCACAGACAAGATGGGATACATTCTTTCAAGGATATAGTTTAGTGGGTGTAGACCAGGGCTTGGGACCGGGTTAGTGTCTGATGTCGTTAGAGATTCCAGAAGTCGTTAGAGATTCCATCTGGCTAATTCTTAGTGACAGTAAGGCTTTTGGAGGGCTTTTCGCTCTTTAGATTTTGGTAGTCTTAGATTAAATTGGGCTTTGAAAGACAGGGAAATATGTTGATTAGTTGATAAAATTGGGCTTTGAAAGACGGGGAAATATATTCATTAGTAGATAAAATTGGGCTTTGAAAGTCAGGGAAATATATTTATCAGTATATAAAATAAAACCCGGAAAATATATTTATGAATATATAAAATTAATCTTTGAAGACGGAAATATATTCATAGACAAAACTGGGCTTCGAAAGGCTGGGAAATATATTCATTTATGAATAAAACTGGGCTTTGAAAGACTGGGAAATATATTCATTTATGAATAAAACTGGGCTTCGAAAGGCTGGGAAATATATTCATTTATGAATAAAACTGGGCTTTGAAAGACTGGAAAGTGTATTCATAGATAAAATTGTCCTTTCAAAGGCAGGGAAATATATCCATAGCTAAAATTGGGCATGGAGCTTTGAAAGAGAGGGAAATGAATATATTCACAGAGAAAATTATGCTTTAAAAGGCGGGGAAATATATGAATTCATCTATAAATCTAGGCTTTCACAGACAGGAAAATATATCCCTAGATAAAATTGTGCTTTGAAAGACAGAGATATAAATATATACATAGGAAAAATTGTGCTTTGAAAGGCGGAGAAAGATATTAATAGATAAATCTTGGCTTTGAAAGATAGGAAAATATCTCCATAGATAAAATTGTACTTTGAAAGACGGAAGTTATATTAATTAACAGATAAATCTTGGCTTTGAAAGGCAGGGAAATGTTAGTCCTTTAGGGGGGTTCCTTTCCCTCCCCCGATTTTAGCTTTTACTCTTAAGCCCCTCCCCCCCTTTTTGTAATGATCGACGTTATCCGTTCCCTCCCCCACTCCCCTACCCCTGTTACACACTTATTGGCAGCATAATATTCATGCTGACCAAGCTCTTCCCTCTCCCTTTACCCCAGTTTCCCTACTCCACTCTTCCTTCTATCTTCTCCACTTCCTCCTCTCTTACCACTCCCTACTCCCCTCTTTCTCCTCCACTTCCTCCCTTCTTCCCACTCCCCTCTTTCTCCACCTCCTCCCTTCTTCCCACTCTCTTCTTTCTCCTCCACCTCTTCCCCTCTTACCACTCCCCTCTTTCTCCTCCACCTCCTCTCCCCTTTCCCACTCCCCTCTTTCTCTTCCACCTCCTCCCCTCTTACCACTCCCCTCTTTCTCCTCCCCTCTCCCCACTCCCCTCTTCCCTCTTTCTCTTCCACCTCCTCCCCCTTCCCACTCCCCTCTCCCTACTCCCCTCTCCCTACTCCCCTCTTTCTCTTCCACCTCCTCCCCTCTTCCCACTCCCCTCTCCCAACTCCCCTCTCTCCACTCTTTTTATTCTCCTCCACCTCCTTCCCCGTGTCGTACTCCTTGACCGCATTCAATTCATGCGTCCACGCTCCAGCCCCCCCCCCCCCTACCCCCTACCTCAACGCTCCCTGCTCCCCCCCCCACACCCCCTCTTCCTGTATTAGCCGGCCGCAGCATTGCATTCCCGTTGCGTGCATCAAGGCATTGCATAATGCATGCAAATGAAGGCGTCTGTGCATTCACTGTTTGCTTTACTGCCCGGGAAATTGCATTCATTCCCCCCCCCCCCCCCCCACCCCCCCGCCCCCCCGGGGGGTGGGGTTGGGGGAGGGGGGTTGGCATGTTTTTTTTTTTGCGGTGAATTCAGGGAGTCGGTTTTAGGGGGGAGGGGTAGTAGTAGTAGTCCTCGGTGAAGATAAGTTTGGTCGTAATGAAGTCGTAAAAGACGTCTTAATGATATATATTTTGGGGGAAGGGAAATTACACGACTTGTTTAGCCTCCTGAAGGTTTCGTGCGGGTCGTTCCAGATTCCAGCTATTATTATTATTATTATTATTATTATTATTATTTTATTATTATTATTATTATTATTATTACGTAGTTTAAAGTGTGCTTGTAGATTGGGTCATTATTAATTCATATTTGGTTTTATGCCCATTTTATAACTAATATATATATTTAAATATTTTTGATAAAATTAATTTTGACAAATATCCTAATTATGATATGTATGAACATTGGAATTTTACCCAACAACCTATCTGAGTCAGAAAAGCGAATTATCAGAATATTATTATTATTATTATTATTATTATTATATTATTATTATTATTATTATTATTATTATTATTATTATTATTATTATTACGCAAAGAGTCATTATATGGAATAAGTGTGAAAGGTATTTGAATCCCTTCTAAAGAGTGTTTCGTAAATGGTTTCTGTTCATAAT
>NC_061105.1:13513214-13530714 GCF_015104395.2 Macrobrachium nipponense | reverse complement strand
CTTTCTGTACTTGTTTTATTTTTTTCCCTTTCAATAAATGTTTCTTGTTTCTTTCTTTCTGTATTTTCCATTACCTTCTGTTACTTCTTTCTGATGATGAACACCTTAATATTCTTTGGAAGTTTGGACTTCAAGTCGGTGGCCCCTTTGGTGAGCTTGTTCCATATGAATAGGGTTCATCATAATAATAATAATAATAATAATAAAATAAATAATAATAATAATAATAATAATTTTATTTTCGAAGAAGACCTTCATTTAATAATAATAATAATAACAATAAAAATAATAATAATAATAATAATAATAATAATAATAATAATAATAAAATGATAATTTATATTTTGTAAGAAGACCCTCTTTTAAACAAACAGAATAAAAATAATAATAATAATAATAATTATAAAACAAAGATTCACAGAGATCGCGACAGACACAGTCAGACACCAAATAAAGAAAATGCCAAACTGGAAAGCCCCAGGTCCCGATGAAGTCCATGGATACTGGCTGAAAAACTTCAAGGCCCTACACCCACGAATAGCAGAACAACTCCAGCATTGTATCTCAAATCACCAAGCACCCAAATGGATGACCACAGGAAGAACATCCTTAGTACAAAAAGACAAGAGTAAGGGAAATATAGCCAGTAACTACAGGCCTATCACCTGCCTACCAATAATGTGGAAGTTACTAACAGGTATCATCAGTGAAAGGCTATATAACTACCTAGAGGAGACAAACACCATCCCCCACCAACAGAAAGGCTGCAGAAGGAAGTGTAGGGGCACAAAAGACCAGCTCCTGATAGACAAAATGGTAATGAAGAACAGTAGGAGAAGGAAAACCAACCTAAGCATGGCATGGATAGACTATAAGAAAGCCTTCGACATGATACCACACACATGGCTAATAGAATGCCTGAAAATATATGGGGCAGAAAACAGGAAAACAAAAACATCAGCTTTCCTCAAAAACTACAATGCGCAACTGGAATACAATACTTACAAGTCTGGAATAAGACTAGCAGAGGTTAATATCAGGAGAGGGATCTTCCAGGGCGACTCACTGTCCCCACTACTCTTCGTAGTAGCCATGATTCCCATGACAAAAGTACTACAGAAGATGGATGCCGGTACCAAACTCACGAAAGAGGCAACAGAATCAACCATCTGATGTTCATGGACGACATCAAGCTGTATGGTAAGAGCATCAAGGAAATAGATACCCTAATCCAGACTGTAAGGATTGTATCTGGGGACATCAGGATGGAGTTTGGAATAGAAAAATGCGCCTTAGTCAACATACAAAAAAGGCAAAGTAACGAGAACTGAAGGGATAAAGCTACCAGATGGGAGCAACATCAAACACATAGATGAGACAGGATACAAACCTACCTGGGAATAATGGAAGGAGGGGATATAAAACACCAAGAGATGAAGGACACGATCAGGAAAGAATATATGCAGAGACTCAAAGGCGATACTCAAGTCAAAACTCAACGCCAGAAATATGATAAAAGCCATAAAAAAAAAAACACATGGGGCAGTGCCAGTAATCAGATACAGCGCAGGAATAGTGGAATGGACGAAGGCAGAACTCTGCAGCAGAGATCAGAAAACCAGGAAACATATGACAATACACAAAGCACTACACCACCCAAGAGCAAATACGGACAGACTATACATAACACGAAAGGAAGGAGGGAGAGGATACTAAGTATAGAGGACTGCGTCAACATTGAGACAGAGCACTGGGGCAATATCTGAAAACCAGTGAAGACGAGTGGCTAAAGAGTGCATGGGGAAGAAGGAATAATAAAAGTAGACGAAGACCCGACCGAAATATACAGACAGGAGAAAGACAGACAGAACAGAGGACTGGCACAACAAACCAATGCACGGACAATACATGAGACAGACTAAAGAACTAGCCAGCGATGACACATGGCAATGGCTACAGAGGGGAGAGCTAAAGAAGGAAACTGAAGGAATGATAACAGCGGCACAAGATCAGGCCCTAAGAACCAGATATGTTCAAAGAACGATAGACGGGGGAAACAAATTTAACAAAAAAATCCTCTCCCATATGTAGGAAGTGCAATATGAAAAATGAAACCATAAACCACATAGCAAGTGAATGCTCGGCACTTGCACAGAACCAGTACAAAAAGAGGCATGATTCAGTGGCAAAAGCCCTCCACTGGAGCCTGTGCAAGAAATATCAGCTACCTTGCAGTAATAAGTGGTACGAGCACCAACCTGAGGGAGTGATAGAAAACGATCACGCAAAAGATCCTCTGGGACTATGGTATCAGAACGGATAGGGTGATACGTGCAAACAGACCAGACGTGACTTTGATTGACAAAGTCAAGAAGAAAGTATCACTCATTGATGTCGCAATACCATGGACACCAGAGTTGAAGAGAAAGAGACGGAAAAAATGAATAAGTATCAAGATCTGAAAATAGAAATAAGAAGGATATGGGATATGCCAGTGGAAATCGTACCCATAATCATAGGAGCACTAGGCGCGATCCCAAGATCCCTGAAAAGGAATCTAGAAAAACTAGAGGCTGAAGTAGCTCCAGGACTCATGCAGAAGAGTGTGATCCTAGAAACGGCACACATAGTAAGAAAAGTGATGGACTCCTAAGGAGGCAGGATGTAACCCGGAACCCCACACTATAAATACCACCCAGTCGAATTGGAGGACTGTGATAGAGTAAAAAAAAAAAAAAATAATAATAATAATAATAATAATAGTTGATGTTGATGTTGTTTCTGCCGAGCATGTTGTTATTCAGATAATGTTATTTGACCTTTTATTTAAATTTAGTATAAAAGAAACACTCGGAGGTTTGTCATTTTTTTTCGTTTATTTTTTTGTCGTTTTTTTTTACGTTTTTCTGAACATGGGTGGTAATATTACTTATTTCTTTTTTTTTTTTTTTTTTTTTTAGTATGCTTATGTTATGAAAGCGCCAACTAAATACTAATTTTATATTGTCCGTAAAACTGAATAGCAAATTCTTGATGTTTTGAAATGGTTTACATGAGTGTGAAAGCCCAATAATAATAATAATAATAATAATAATAATAATAATAATAATAATAATGAATAATAATAATGATGATAATATAATGATAATAATAATAATAATAATAATAATAATAATAATAATAATAAAGGAAACAAAATGACCCATGTTGTGTTGCTGTTTTGAAGTAAACAAATATTGACAGCACCCAGTTTTATTTATCTAGTTTTTAATTTATTTTTTTTTATTTATTTTTTATTATTTTTTTTTTTTGCTTTCAAGGACTTCTCTCCCCTTCGTCAGGTGAAACGTAAGACTTTCATATCTTCTGACGAAGGGGAGAAAGCTAAAGAAATGTGTATTTTTATTGTTAGTTTGTTTCAAGGGAGTTAACTCAAGAGTTGTTTTCTCTCGCTTATTGCTCTGTAATAATAATAATAATAATAATAATAATAATAATAATAATAATAATAATAATAATAATAATAATAATAATAATTTACTCTATATGAGAAAATAGGTATTAATTGCTCTGTTGCGGTGCAGATTTGGTTTCAACCGTATCACTTATTCTTCTATGTAATGTACGATTTCATTAAGCTTCATTAAACTCCCAAATTTACTATTTCCGAGTCGCGTCGTGGAGGAACCACGCGGCTTCGTAATTAATACAATTTGAACAGCACTTTTAATATGCTCGTTTCATATACCGGGTGGGAAACTTTATTGTAATTAACTGGCTTTGTATTTTTGTTCCATGGTTTAATATTGGGCTGCTAAACTTCTTTTGAGGGGAGGGGGTGAGCGAGGGGGGAAGGGGGGAGCGAGGGGGACGGAGGAGTCTTCCTTGTGCGTGTTAATGAGTGTGGTCTTTGTATTTGTTGGTTGGTTAAGTTTCTTAGAATCCAATAATTTGTTGCTGATGGTTTAAGTTATGTTTTATTATTTTGTTTTTTTATAACTGAAATCTTTGTAGTAGCTTTTATGTAATTATAGAACTTGGGTATTATTATTATTTATTATTATTATTATTTTATTATTATTATTATTATTATTATTAGTTATTTTATTTTATTATTATTAAGTTATTATTATTATTATTTCTTCTACCCATTCCGTCCTGTCTGTTACTTCGTCGGTGTTTCTTCGTATGTCGTTTGATACCTCAACATCCCTGTCGTCTTCTGTGGCATCGTCTCTCAGTTCGTCTTCTTGTAATTCGTTGCCGTGTGTCATTTCCCTTTCCAATTCCTCTCTTTCTGTTGGGGAGAGCCAGTTCTTTTTCTTTATGTTCCTTACTTGGTCTGCCAGCCTCTGCTCTGTTTGGGGGGTGTTATTCCTCTCATTCCAGATGTTGACCAACCATCTTCTATATCCTCTCTCCGTCGGGTTGCTTCTGATGTAGCATCTCCATATTTCCTTATTTTCTTCTCTTGTCCATTTCTTCCTCTGGTTTGCTTCTGTAGCTCCAATCTCAGGCTGTTGGTTACTGTCGTTGTGGTGGTCAGTTGCTGGATGACGACCTCCAAGTTCCTGACCGTCTTCCCCTTCAATTGGGCTGAATACCTGGCTGCCGGACGTAGCTCCTCTGTTGCCAGAGGTTCCATTAACGTCGTTGTCATTTAATCCTTCATTTCTTTCCATCATTACTGAGTTTTGCTATTTAACCCATAGCTGGACGCTACCCCATCAGAGATAGGTACTCATTTACAGCTGAGTAGACTGAGGAAATTATGGTAAAGATCCTTTCCCAAGGAATCAACGCCGAGGAGAGCGGTCACCCACGACTGACCAGCCCCAATGTTGCTTAACCAGTCAATTGACGGCCATTATTATTAAGATGAACCCATTCATATGGAACAAGCCCCACAACAAGGCCATTGACTTGAAACTCGAGCTTCCAGAGAATTTGGTGTTCATTCGAAAGAATGCTCTAGATACCCCGTAATGTAATTAACCAAGAGTTGTTGTTATTTTCTTTTTTATGGAAGTTCCAAAGTCTCTTAAGTGAAAGGTGTGTTGTTTAAAGGTAATTTGGCGGTGTAATTCATTTCTATTATTACGAGTATTTTGTGAATTATCGAGTCCATGTTTTTTGTCTTTAATCTTGTGAACGTGGTGTGGCTTACATCTAGTTGGTGTTGATTAATATGATTTATGATTTCTTTTCGCGATCTTTTTTTCATTTTGATTTTATCGTATAGAGTTTAAATTTGTATAGTCTTTTATGCGTCGATTACTACTTTTTATTTTTATTTATTTTTTTTATACGCCACTTGGTAGTGTGATAACGTGCATGCTACTCGCGCGCAAATTATGTAGTGCCATGACAATTTGAGTAATAACCCAGAAGTGAATGCCACAGATTTGTAAATACTGGCTTCATGGTATGTGCCAATACCCTGTGCGTGTCTAATAGCACTGTCATGAAAAGGCATTAGCTAACAACACACTGCCAGTAGCCTGGAGACACTGCCCGCGATGTGCGTCAACCCCTTTTGTAGCGGGTACTAATGACCTAAGAAAATTCTGATAATATAAACATAATGAATTATACGCATTTTCACGGAGGTAGAGATGATGTCACCTAAACTGTAGTTACATATATGAGTAATGCCATTAAAAATATGAATTGAATACACTAAGATAGCTGGGACGTAGTAAGTCAACTCTGGCGCGTGGTTACCGTAGAGTTATTTTGGCACCGTGAGCAACGTGGTGGCGTTCATCGTTTTAGGAATTGGCACGAGTTCCTTGCCCGTATGTAGATGTGTGTCTGGATCTGTGATGGAAAGCCAGACGCTTTCAATACGTGGGGATGGAAAGTGAGTCGTGTTCAAATATGACATCAAGTCACAAAGCGAGAAATGTCTACCTGGTTTTTTGGTTTTGTCAATTCTTGAAAGATTTTATTCTGAAAGGCATCTCTAACGCGTCTATCTTTTGTGGTTGAATCCCACTCTCCTCTCTTCTTTGTCCTTTGTCTTTGGGTAGGATTTTAGGATACCCGTCCTATTAGTTTTTTTTTTTCTCTTGAAACATTGTGGGTATCATTGGTTTGAATGCCGGCCATTTTTATTTTTTATATGTACCTTGTGAACCATTCAGCTTTTGTGTATGGTTTGTTCCTCGGTTAATTCTTTAAATTTAACCTCACCACATCTTGCTGACTGAAAATAGTTCTGAGTTCAGCACCGATTTACCTGGAATGATAATATAATAAATTTTGTTTTAACATTTCTCCATCATCCATTTTTCATAAACTTTGAACTTTTTGTTTTTTCAGTATTAAGTATTTAAATCTGTTTTCACAACCCCATGAGTTTGAAATTATCTAAATTTTCACTAGCATAATTTTTTTTTTATTAAAATGTTTCGAACGCCAGATTTTATCACTTACTTTCAGTTAGTCGTTACTTCAAATTTTATTATTGATTTGTTTAGTCACTACGTTTGATTATATTATTATACGTAGTCATCGCATCACATTGTATTACTTATTACGTATATTGTAAGTAGTCGTTACTTGAAATTTTATAACATTTTGTTTAGACATTACTTCCTATTTTATTACATTTTATTTGTCATGCAAATATTATTACTTATTTATTTAATCATGACTTAAAACTTTCATTACTTTCATTTTACCTTTCATGTTTAGTTGAACGCCCGCTGGCGACATTTCACGCATATTTTACCATCTTCAAATTTCCTGCAAACGAATCCTGCTGTCGCTGCTGGTGTTTTGCCCTTCGCCTGGCCATTCCCAAGGACCTTATCGCCTGGTCACGGCGCGGGAGGGTTTGGTTGTGAGGGGGGCGCCCGAAAGCATTCCGATCGCCATGCATATGAATTGAAGTCGTCGGCGGCGGCAGCAGCAGCGCCTGACTTGAAAATTGGGAGGTTTGGGTGACGCGAAGAATTGCGCTTGGTGGGGGCGGGGGCGGGGGTTTGGGGGGGGGGTCTCAGTGTTGGAGGAGGAGTGTAGTAGGAGGAAGGTGGGGTGGGGGAAGGAGTCCTCCTTGAGTGGAAGGAGGAATAAGGAAGGGTTTTACGAATGCACAATGAGAGAAGAAAGCTTGGAAAGTTTCGCCTGAATGGCTATTGAGGATCTCGACTTGTTCGCGCTGCCTGCTTTGCTTGTTTGTCTGTCTGTCTGTCTGTTTGTGCGTTGGAGTGTGTGTGCGCAAGCGCGTGTCTTTTTACAGGAATGGGTGTGTTTGCTTGTTTGTGTGCGTTGGCGTTGTCTTGTCTTGCGTAAGCAATCATATACTATAGGGTAAGAAGTGCGTGCAATCATTGATGGTGCGGTTGTGTTGGATATTTTTAGTTCGCTTTTAAAATGATATATATATACATATATATATACTATATATATACTATATATATATATATATATATATATATATATATATATATATATATACACACACACACACGTACATGTATACACAACACGTTTGTGTGTGTGTGTATATATATCAATCTCCCTTAAAATGGGTTTGTTGAAGAGACGCTTCTCACCACAATATTTATCCGTAACTGCCAAATCTCCGAAATGATTCCAAAGCATCATCCGATACGTGGATACTCGAAATGCCAAATGGACGACGCTATCAACAAGCCTTGAAAAAATATAGAAAAAATAAAATGAAATGAAATGAAAAAGCGTCAAAAAGTGTCGTCGTATTTCGCAGCTGTACTCGACGAGAGGGTGTTTTGGAACCCTGAGGGCGAAGTCGACCGCGCCAACTGGGTGTGGGCTCTCCTCCTCCCCCTCCTCTTCCTCCTCCATCACCACCAACTCCTCCCTCTCTTCCTCCTCCTCCTCCTCCTCCTCCTCCTCCACCATCATCGACAGCGGCGCTAGCGGCGGCGGCGGCGGCGGGAGCGGCTCTACTGAACACCAGTTTGCCCCCTGACGAGGCGGCGTGTGGTGGTGGTGGTTCCGGCTCTCAGAGGTTTCGCGCGCAAATTCCTCCCTTTGGTCGCTGGCGGGTTTTCGAGACGGGCGTCTTCAAGGCATACGACAGTTGCTGCTCGTAGGGAACCGATCTCGGTTGGAATTTTTTTTTTTTTTTTTTTTTTTTATCTCGTAGATTCGTCTGCTTTGAAAACGATAACTACAATTTTCGTACTGGAAAATAAAAGCAAAGGATATTTTTTTCATCTTATTTCTTTTTAAGTCAAGCGTCTAGAAGGCACATTCATACATGCTTGTTGAATTGATTTTTTTTTTTAACTCTACTTACAGTGCCGTGAACAGTTGTTCAATAGAATGTGACACTTGAGTTTGCTGTAGAAACAAAGGATTTTTATGTACGTCTATATATCATGTATAGTTGCTCACAGAATTTAATCTTATTATTTAAGTGAAATGTGAGACACACAGACTGGAAATTTTTGATCACGAAAGCAAGATTGTCTTCTTAAACGTCGATTAGGATACTTGTGGAATTAGCATGTTTGACGGTGCTAGTGTAGTGAATATTTACTTGTTTTTCATTTTTGCGTTTTTAATTTTGCCAGAAGGGTGCCGTTATACAGTCCAGTGTATGAGGTTCCTGTAATTTTTTTTTTTTTTTTTTTTTTTTTTGTCCAGTGTGGTTTTTTTTCTGCGTTGGATGATATTTTTGTCGTTTTTTTTTTTTCAAATTGGAGTTTTTTTATCACATTCATCACCCAAACTTGTAGAATGAAAATAATATGTAGTTTTTATTCGTGAATATATGTTTGAAGCTAAATCACTTTTGCGTGTATCAGAGAGAGAGAGAGAGAGAGACTTCATAAAACGTCACCACAGCTCCTGCCTCCCGTTTCCTTTTATCAAAACGTTTCTCTTTTCTCTCTCTCCTCTCTCTCGTTCTCTTCTTCTCTCCTCTCTCTCGCTCATCTCTCACTGCGGAATACCCAGCTCAATCTCGTCTCTCCTCTCTCTCCTACTCTCTCCAGTGTCTCTTCCTTCTCTTCTCATCAGGACAGAGAGGGAGAAAGTGTCATCATAAAACGTCACTACAGCTCCTGTCCTTTTATCAAGTCTCTCTCTCTCTCTCTCTCTCTCTCTCTCTCTCTCTCTCTCTCTCTCTCTCTCTCTCTCTCTCAGGGCAGCAGGGCATTTTAGCAACACGGTAGGAAGTGGCCGTTCAGAAGGAAGGTTGCAACGGACTGATCCGAGATCGATTGCCTATTCAGGTATGCTGTCGATAAATACTTGAGTAAAGTTAAGTCCTCATCTCGTTCAGTTACTACGTGGTCACTTCGAGAGAGAGAGAGAGAGAGAGAGAGAGAGAGAGAGAGAAAGAGTATATTTCTTATAAATGGGGTACATTGTAGTTTGGGAGAGGGAGAGAGAGATACTTTCTTATAGATGGAGTACACTTTAGTATGAGAGAGAGAGAGAGAGAGAGCAGTTTGGCACACGCAGACTAAAGGGAAAGGAGAAAGGGTGGTTTGGGGTGTATGTGTGTGTTTGTATGTATGTGATAGCCCGCCCCCCTCCCCCCTATCCCATTGTACCCCTCTCCCTCTCTCGGTAGCTGCTTTTCCTCTTTAGCCTTTCTCCTCCCCTCCCCCTTGTGCCTCTCCTCCTCCTCCTCCTGGGTATATAAAGGCTCTTGCGGCCGCAGGATTTCAAAAGGGCCCCGCCCTTGGTGGACGGCGCGATTCCTTCACACGTTACTTTATGTAGGGTCGTGGGTTTTGGTCTACCAAGGATTCACGTTGTGTGTTCCTTCGCTGGCGTTTGCCTCGTGTTGTGCTCTCGTAGGCTTTCTTTTCTCTCTCTCTCTCTCTCTCTCTCTCTCTCTCTTTATATTTATCTCGTCTACCGTATCGTTTCCAGTCTTCTCGTATTTTTATTCTTCTCGTTCGAACGTCTTTGCGTCGTCAGAGTCACGTTGCTGATGGTAATATAAGATTTTCGTTTCTTTGGGCACTCTTTTATCTTCCCTGGCCCTTTCCTCCTCCTCCTCCTCCTCCTCTTTGTGTTTTTTCTCTTATTTCACAAAGTGTCGTGCTATATACCCCTGTTGAACCTTGGGAGAATAAAACGAATGAATTTAGTAGCCAGCCCGGAAAAAAAAAGATTTATAAAAAAAAAAAGGAAAAAAATACGTTCTTGGGAAGCTTACCTCTTAAGATTTTATCGGATGGGGCCCCCCACCGTTTACTTTTTATTCTTTTGTTTTAGCGTTTTTGTTTAATTTTACTATCGTCAGTCAATTTTTATCCGTTGTTGGCGTTCTTTGTTTGATCGGATAAGTAGGTGTTGGTTGTGTATGTGTATTTATGTATATTATATAAATGTGTATGTATACACATAGACGCATCTGCTGTAAGTAATTTCTAAGGAGTTTTGAGGGGTGCCTAATTTGGGTGTTAAGTGGTCCCCACAAAGGGGTGTCAAGTGGTTCCCAATTTCCAAGGGGTGTTGAGGATGTTCAATTCAGGGCTGTTAAGGGATGCCCAATTTCTAAGGTGTTTAGGGGGTGCCCAATTTTTAAGGGTGTTATTGGGGCCTATTTGCTAAGGGGTGTCAAGGTGACCCAATTTCTAAGCGGTGTTGAGGGGTGCCCATTCCTAAGGAGGTGTTTAGGGGGTGCCCAATTTCTAAGATGGTTAGGGGATGCCCATTTTCCAAGAGGGTTTAAGGGCAGATGTATAGCGCCACCATTACACTGTCCCCTTGAACTGGCCGAGTTAGGATGACCTCTCTTCTTCTTCTTCGTCCTTTTTTTTTTTTTTTTTTTTTTTTTTTTTTTTTTTTTTTTTTTTTTTTTTTTTGTGTGTGGTGGTGGTGGAGGCGCTCTTGGCGGCTCCATTTTTTTTGGGCGGGAGGAAAAAAAAATTTCGATGAATATTATTTAGTCGTCCACATTACTATTGTAGTAAAAGAGTAGTGACATTGTATTTATACATCGTGAGGATATCATATATACTCATGATAATGATGAGAAAGGTTACTATAGAAATACATAATGCATATTTTTGTAAGGTGCGGATAACTTTTATGTACTCTTGATGATGATGATGAGAACGTTCATTATATTTTGTTATTGTTATGTTTCAAAACTACTCTTCCCATTTCCGAGAGAGAGAGAGAGAGAGAGAGAGAGAGAGAGAGAGAGAGAGAGAGAGAGAGAGTTAACCTTTAACTTCCAGTCTCAAAATTGAGGTTAATATATACTCTACTTGATGCTCGCGTACCTAACGAGAAGATATCTCACATTCGCGCAGAAGCTCCGTTCCCCGTTCGCGTATTCCGCCGATTTCGCGTCTTGTGTGTCCCCTCCCTCCCCTCGCCCCCGGGCCTAATTTCACGTTAATCCGTAATACAATTTCACCAAAGAGCGGATTACAGCCCGGTCCTATTGATCTGTCCACGGATTTTCACAGATTCAGCGAAGTCGTGAATTTGGCTGGCTATGCACGCAATGGATAGCAGAGAGAGAGAGAGAGAGAGAGAGAGAGAGAGAGAGAGAGAGAGAGAGAGAGAGAGAGAGACTTGGTATAAGGTGTGCTCGCTTGGAGTCGCTTTGCGATTCAGTTTGTTTCGAAGTTGATACTGGCTTCGGTTACGTACACACCCCGTATGGGAGTACTGCCGTCAATTCACATCCCCTGGTGCACTATAGGCGTTCCTTCGGCCCTCTAGCTGCAGCCCCTTTCATTCCTTTGACTGCGCCTCCTTGCATATTCTCAATCTTCCATATAACTTCCCACCCTCCCCTAAGAATTGTTTCCCAGTGCAACTGCTTTGAGGTTTTCATCCTGTTACACCTTTCAAACCTTCTTACTGTCAAGTTTCCCGTTCAACGCTGAATGGCCTCGTAGGTCCCCAGCGCTTGGTATTCTGCCAGGACTCCGTAGTCTCTTCTATTCTGGGCTAGGTGCGGAAAGTGCTTCGTGAATTTGACTGGCCATATTACCAGGTCTTGTGTAAACAATGTGAACTTGATTGATTTAGTTATTATACTCTGTTTTTTCCCATCTGTCCACCCGCCTGTGGTGTTTGCGTATGGTAACACTGCGTCCCGGGCCTTAGATAGAAGTTCGCTATGTGTATGTTTTAGGTGAATAAAAGGATATCTGGGTGTACATTTGCAACTGAAAAGTGTTCTAATCATTTACTGTATGCGAATTACACCGTTCATATTCGAAATAGGATGTTATTTAAATCCCGGGACGCATCCACAGGCGGATGGACAGGTGGAAAAAAAACAGGGTATAGTTATTGTGTGTTTGTTTGTCTTTTTTTTTTCTCCTCCATATTTTGTATTCCGTCGAATTCCTTATAATTAGTAGGTTACTATTACTTATATTTCCTTTGTCATTTTCTTCGCCCCCTAATCCGTAAAACTCCCGCTCCCCCTCCCACCCTTCCCCTATGGCAAGTCTGTGTACCCTAATCGTGTAAAACTCCTCCCCCTCCCCCCATGTATAGTCGCGGATAGGTACGGATGTCAAGTTCCCCGTAACATCCGAGTTCACGCGGAAAGAAATTGGTGTTCATTTGTGCAATTAACTCAAAAACAATTTTTTTAATATTGTTGAAACCCGTAATTCAGGCTGGCCACCTCAACAAAATTTAGATTATAAATAGAATGTCTATGTAAGAATGTATATATTTGAACAGATATATTTATATACATATATTTTTAGATATTTTATGTGAAATTTATTTTAGAATTATTTTTTTTTCTATTTAAATTTATTTCGGTGTCAGTAACCTTGATGTTGTGACGCCAGTTTTAATAGACACAATCAATCACTCGTAACTTTGTTGATCCTGAATGTAACTTGAACGTAAAGAGAGGAAGGTGGAAAACAACAAACACACTCACACAATATATATATATATATATATATATATATATATATATATATATATATATATATATATATATACCTGTTTCTTTCGTAATTTTATGATTTCTCGTTTTGTCTGGGTCTTCTCTTTCGAAGAAGAAGAAAAAGAGAGGAGAGAGGAAAAGGAGTAGAGGAAGAAGAAGAAGAAGAAGGAGGAGGAGAAGGAAGAAGAAGGAGGAGGAGAAGGAAGAAGAGGAGGAGGAGGAGGAAGAGGAGAAGGTGTCTGATGCAGGCAGGGGGATTTAGGGCGAGGGTTCAGAATCCATACGGGTTCCTGCTTGTCTGCCTGCTCAGCCAAACACATTGTATATATATACATATATATATATATATATATATATATATATATATATATATATATATATATATATACATATATATATATACACGCGCGCGCGCGACACATGCATTAAGCTACAAATGTCCTTTGATATCCAATTCGCTCTACCTCGGAATTAATATACTTTCATATATGTTAACCGAAGGGGAATTTTTTTTTTTTATTTGAAGATGATTTCGTCCTCTCGTGGGTTCGAACCGGCGCCCAGCGGACAGAGGAGAAGAGAAATCAGGACTTCAGTGACGTTATAGACTCGGCCAAGTGTGTGTATGTGTGTGTGTGTACACATGTATATAAACTAAACATGAAGCAGTTACCATTTCATTATATCTTATGAAATGCTGAAATACAACACAATGTCATTGACACATCATCATCTGTTCCTAATTGCACCTAATTGGTAAAAAGTATAAACTTTTGGGTCTTATTCTCTAGAATTGAGCCATTTGCGTTTATGAATTCTTTTCAATTCGCGAGTGAAGACGGCATGTGAAGAGAACGCCATGATGAGTTGAATGTTAAAAAAAAGCATTCCACTTGAGAATTAAAAAGTAAAATCGAAAAGGAAAAAAAAATTGCCTTGCTATGGTACGAGTCATTGACCTCTGTCACGACATCTGTCAGAGTCAACTCGGCCTCTGTCACCTCATCTGTCAGAGGCATCTCGACCTCTTGTTACCACATCTGTCAGAAGCATTGCGACCTCGGTACCACAGGCTGTCAGATTGCATCTCGACCAACTCTGTCACATTCATCTGTCAGAGGCATTGCGACCTCGGTTACCACATCTGTCAGAGGCATCTCGACCTCTGTCACCTCATCTGTCAGAGGCATTGCGACCTCGGTTACCACATCTGTCAGAGGCATCTCGACCTCTGTCACCTCATCTGTCAGAGGCATCTCGACCTCTGTCACCTCATCTGTCAGAGGCATTGCGACCTCGGTTACCACATCTGTCAGAGGCATCTCGACCTCTGTCACCTCATCTGTCCGAGGCATTGCGACCTCGGTTACCACATCTGTCAGAGGCATCTCGACCTCTGTCACCTCATTTCTGTCCAGTTAGGCATTGTGGAGCGACCTCGGTTATCCACATCTGTCAGGGGTCATTGCGAGACCGTCGGGTTACCACATCTGTCAGAGGCATCTCGACCTCTGTCACCTCATCTGTCAGAGGGCTTGCGACCCTCTGTTACCACATCTTGTCAGAGGCAATGCGACCTCATCTTCACCTTCATCTGTCAGAGGGCATTGCCGACCCTCGGTTCCCACCAACATCTGTCAGAGGCACGACTCTGTCACCGGTCATCGTCAGAGGCATTGCGACCTCGGTACCACATCTGTCAAGAGGCATCTCGACCTCTGTCACCTTCACCATGCAGAGGCAGTCTCGAGCCGCTGGTTACCATATCTGTCAGAGGCATTGCGACCTCTGTCACCACATCTGTCAGAGGCATCTCGACCTCTGTCACCTCACCTGCCAGAGGCATCTCGACCGCTGTTACCACATCTGTCAGAGGCATCGCGACCTCGGTTACCACATCTGTCAGAGGCATTGCGACCTCGGTTACCACATCTGTCAGAGGCATTGCGACCTCGGTTACCACATCTGTCAGAGGCATTGCGACCTCGGTTACCACATCTGTCAGAGGCATCTCGACCTCTGTCACCTCATCTGTCAGAGGCATTGCGACCTCTGTCACCACATCTGTCAGAGGCATTGCGACCTCGGTTACCACATCTGTCAGAGGCATTGCGATCTCGGTTACCACATCTGTCAGAGGCATTGCGACCTCTGTCACCACATCTATCAGAGGCATCTCGACCTCTGTCACCTCATCTGTCAGAGGCATTGCGACCTCTGTCACCACATCTGTCAGAGGCATCTCGACCTCTTGTTACCACATCTGTCAAATCGCTCAGAAAGGTCAAGAATTTTTAGCCTAGAATAGTAGATTTTCTGGTTTTTATATGTTGAGGTATCTGTCATTCTGTTAGCGAGAATTTCAGGTATTTTCGAGTATTCGGTATTGATTTATTGTATTCCAAACATATGGAAAGGATTTATAGTAATTTGAAGTATTTACTGCGGCGTTATGCCATTCCAAGGCGTTCAGCGACGATTTACGACCTTCAAGGGCATTTAGCTAGGATTTATGAGCTCTCTGAAGCAAATAGCAAAGATGGGTGGCATTTCGATGCTTGCAATAAGGATTTTGGTATTATAAAGCATTTTATTATGGTTTTGGGTGTATTTAGAAGCTTTTGTCAAGGATTTGTGGCATTTTGAAGTTTTTGTAAGGAATTATGGCATTCTGAAGTTTTTAACAAGGATTTATGGCATTCTGTGTTTTAACAAGGATTTATGCCATTCTGAAGTTTTTGATAATAATTTGTGGTATTCTGAAGTTTTTAACAAGGATGTATGGCATTCTTAAGTTTTAACAAGGATTTATGGTATTCTGAAGTTTTTAATAATAATTTGTGGTATTCTGAGGTTTTTAACAAGGATTTATGCTATCCCGAAGTTTTTAATGGTATATCAGTCCTTTGAGCTATAGTCTCGAAGTATATGATTCTCTTAACACTGGTTGATATTAGTTTATAACCTCTTCAAGTGATCGATCTGTAACTATGAGTATAACCTTTTCTATATCATTTTCTTAAGTGGTCGAAGACTTCCACGAAATGTCTATCTTTGTGGTTGGTCTGGCGTTCTTCTGCTTGTCACGACGCTTGAAGAGTTTCAGGCAATGTTGCGACAGATGGTGTGGTCTGTATGGGTAGGATATTGTGGGATTTATAACCCACGGGTATTTTATTCCTTCACAAGTACTGAACTACATGGGGATTTAGCTTCGATGTAAAGAACTTCAGGTTAACATGTTGGAAATACAAACTACTTTGAAGATTTGCCATATTTTTCCTACACGAATTCAAACCTTCGTACATAGAAGCTAAATCCCTATGTGAAGGACTTAAGGGAAACCTTTTAGGGAAAATACAAAATACTTTTAAAATTTGCCATAGGTTTTTACACAAAAATCTTCATTCTTTAGAAAGAAGCCTAATCCTTATATAATGGACGTAGGATTGTATAATAGGAGAAAAACTAATTAATTTGAAAATTTGCTCCTTTTAGTTAGACGTTGGCAAAACTATGATATTATTATTATTATTATTCAGAAGATGAACCCTGTTTGTGTGGAACAAGCCCACCACCAAAGGGGCCATTGACTTGAAATTCAAGCTTCCAAAGAGTATTTTATGGTGTTCACTCGAAAGAAGTAACGGAAGTTATAGGGAAATGCTAAGTATAAAGGCTGTCACATCGAAGACTCACTGTTTGACTTGAAAAGTGACCTAGCGTGACTAGCAAGTGTGACACAGAGAGACCAGAGGACCAACTGACAGAGTTAGAAGGGAATTAGTGAAATTGCCGTTAATGATAACGAACACACACTCTCTTTCTCTCTCTCTCTCTCTCTCTCTCTCTCTCTCTCGGCAATATGACTACTATGATATGTTGTTAATCCATATTTTAGTCCGTTCTTTGTTTCGCTGTTATTACGGTTGTTGTTTTGCGGTTATGCTCGTGGTTGTACTTTTGTGTTGTTGTGTGGAATTTAAAATACATGTGTTGTTGTTGTTGTTATCAGTTTCGTTTCTTGGAAGAGTTTCCTTGACATTCCAGTTCGAGTCAGTGTTGTTATAGCATTAACTCTCTCTCTCTCTCTCTCTCTCTCTCTCTCTCTCTCTCGCCGTAATTGTCGCTTCCTTGTCACAGGTGGAATTCGGGCTTGCTGTTCACCTTCAAAGTTTTTGGGATGCAGGTGGACACGCCCAGCCCAGCCCTAAGCCCGACGTGTGGCGAATTTGCATATTTGTCTGTGTTACTCGACAAGGTTGCATCTTTTTTATTTTTCCATCTGTGAAAGAGCAGACATTCTCTCTCTCTCTCTCTCTCTCTCTCTCTCTCTCTCTCTCTCTCCTCTCTCTCTCTCTCTTCTTGGTTATATATTTTCTCTGCTTGGATCTCTCTCTCTCTCTCTCTCTCTCTCTCTCTCTCTCTCTCTCTCTCTCTCTCTCTCTCCTTCCTTGATTGTATATTTTCTCCACTAGCATTCTTTCTCTCTCATCACTATATATTATGTTATATTATATATATATATATTATATGTTACGTATATATATTATATATATGTATATATATGTATATATATATATTATATATATATATATATATATATATATA
>NC_061105.1:13498214-13508214 GCF_015104395.2 Macrobrachium nipponense | reverse complement strand
TTATTATTATTATTGAATTAGTTGGAATTAGGTATAGGTATAAGAGCCCCCTGAAGGCATTGAGAATTATCATGATGTGTTGTTTATATATATATATTTTTTTTCATTTTTTTTATCTGCAACGTCTCTTAATAATGCTGGAAATAGAGACGTTCACTGCAATAATAGTTATATATTTTAACTGTACGGGTTCATAATAAAAAAGCGTATCAGTCTTGCATTCCATTCAGTTAATAATAATAATAATAATAATAATAATAATAATAATAATAATAATAATAACAAGGAATCAAGGCCCTACACCCACGAATAGCAGAACAACTCCAGCATTGTATCTCAAATCACCAAGCACCCAAATGGATGACCACAGGAAGAACATCCTTAGTACAAAAAGACAAGAGTAAGGGAAATATAGCCAGTAACTACAGGCCTATCACCTGCCTACCAATAATGTGGAAGTTACTAACAGGTATCATCAGTGAAAGGCTATATAACTACCTAGAGGAGACAAACACCATCCCCCACCAACAGAAAGGCTGCAGAAGGAAGTGTAGGGGCACAAAAGACCAGCTCCTGATAGACAAAATGGTAATGGAGAACAAGTAAGGAGGAGGAAGGGGAAAACCACCTAAGCATGGCATGGATAGACTATAAGAAAGCCTTCGACATGATACCACACACATGGCTAATTAGAATGCCTAAAAATATGGGGCAGAGGAAAACACCATCATCTTCCTCAAAATACAATGCGCAACTGGAAAATACAATACTTACAAGCTCTGGAATAAGACTAGCAGAGGTTAATATCAGGAGAGGGATCTTCCAGGGCGACTCACTGTCCCCACTACTCTTCGTAGTAGCCATGATTCCCATGACAAAGTACTACAGAAGATGGATGCCGGGTACCAACTCAAGAAAGAGGCAACAGAATCAACCTTCTGATGTTCATGGACGACATCAAGCTGTATGGTAAGAGCATCAAGGAAATAGATACCCTAATCCAGACTGTAAGGATTGTATCTGGGGACATCAGGATGGAGTTTGGAATAGAAAAATGCGCCTTAGTCAACATACAAAAAAGGCAAAGTAACGAGAACTGAAGGGATAAAGCTACCAGATGGGAGCAAACATCAAACACATAGATGAGACAGGATACAAATACCTGGGAATAATGGAAGGAGGGGATATAAAAAACACCAAGAGATGAAGGACACGATCAGGAAAGAATATATGCAGAGACTCAAGGCGATACTCAAGTCAAAACTCAACGCCGGAAATATGATAAAAGCCATAAACACATGGGCAGTGCCAGTAATCAGATACAGCGCAGGAATAGTGGGATGGACGAAGGCAGAACTCCGCAGCATAGATCAGAAAACCAGGAAACATATGACAATACACAAAGCACTACACCCAAGAGCAAATACGGACAGACTATACATAACACGAAAGGAAGGAGGGAGAGGACTACTAAGATAGAGGACTGCGTCAACATCGAAAACAGAGCACTGGGGCAATATCTGAAAACCAGTGAAGACGAGCTGGGCTAAGAGTGCATGGGCAGAAGGACTAATAAAAGTAGACGAAGACCCAGAAATATACAGAGACAGGAGAAAGACAGACAGAACAGAGGACTGGCACAACAAACCAATGCACGGACAATACATGAGACAGACTAAAGAACCTAAGGCCCAGCGATGACACATGGCAATGGCTACAGAGGGGAGAGCTAAAGAAGGAAACTGCAGGAATGATAAACAGCGGGACAAGATCAGGCCCTAAGAACCAGATATGTTCAAAGAACGATAGACGGAAATAACATCTCTCCCATATGTAGGAAGTGCAATACGAAAAATGAAACCATAAACCACATAATAGCAAGTGAATGCCGGCACTTGCACAGAACCAGTACAAAAAGAGGCATGATTCAGTGGCAAAAGCCCTCCACTGGAGCCTGTGCAAAAAAAACATCAGCTACCTTGCAGTAATAAGTGGTACGAGCACCAACCTGAAGGAGTGATAGAAAACGATCAAGCAAAGATCCTCTGGGACTATGGTATCAGAACGGATAGGGTGATACGTGCAAACAGACCAGACGTGACGTTGATTGACAAAGTCAAGAAGAAAGTATCACTCATTGATGTCGCAATACCATGGGACACCAGAGTTGAAGAGAAAGAGAGGGAAAAAATGGATAAGTATCAAGATCTGAAAATAGAAATAAGAAGGATATGGGATATGCCAGTGGAAATCGTACCCATAATCATAGGAGACTAGGCACGATCCCAAGATCCCTGAAAAGGAATCTATGAAAAACTAGAGGCTGAAGTAGCTCCAGACTCATGCAGAAGAGGTGGAGCCTAGAAACCGGCACCACATAGTAAGAAAAAAAGTGATGGAGCTCCTAAGGAGGTCAAGGATGCAAACCCGGACCCCACACTATAAATACACCCAGTCGAATTGGAGGACTGTGATAGAGCAAAAAAAAAAAAAAAAAAAACAAAAAAAAAAAAAAAAAAAAAAAAAAAAAAAAAAAAAAAAAAAAAAAACAATAATAATAATAATAATAAGAAAAATAATAATAATTGTACAAATTTAATGATAATGATAATAGTACTAATACAAAATTTGATAATATTAATGTTACAAAAGATATTGATAATAATGATTATAAGAACACAAAATTTGCTAATGATAATGGCAATAATACAAAGGGTAACTCATCTCCTTTCTCTCCTCTCTCTCTCCTCTCTCTCTAGAATTGTAATATATATATCTCATAAAAAAGATATTGCTTAGGTATTATTAACCTCTCCTCATCTCTCCTCCTCTCTCTCTCTCGTCTCTCTCTCTCTCTCTCTCTCTGTTTCTTTCTTTTCTTCGCCAATGTTTCGCTATCTCAGGTTTTCCCCCTTCGTGTGACTTATTATTTTCTTTGCCCCTCGACTCCCCTCCGTTTCAAGTCACTGTGTCGTGTCGAGGAGGAGGAGGAGGAGGAAAAAAAGAGGAGGAGGAGGTAAATAAGTGAGGGAATAAAGGGGAGACTAAGAAACGGGCTTCCACCAGTGTATTGAACGCCAGCGAGCAGGGACGGTAGTTGCATGATCCGAGGACGCCTCCATCCTCCCCCTCCCACCCCCCTCCCCCTTTTCCTGCCCAACCCTTACCCCTACCCCTACCACCCCTCCCCTCTACCCCCCTCTCGCCTTATATCTCATGACCTCCTACTCCTCAATCCTTCCCTCATTTTTTTCTGTGTTTAAGTTTTATAATAATAATAATAATAATAATAATAATAATAATTATTATTATTATTATTATTTCTTTAACTCCTCCTTTCACTTTTGTACACAACATTCCTGTAACGTTTCGTTGCTAATTAGTTTTTTGTTTATGTTTATTTTTGTTCCCTATTTATAAATTTTTTTTATTCTTTTTACTTCCACCCTTACGCGTGCATTACTCTCCTTCCTCCTCCTCCTCCTCCTCCTCTCCGGGATGGTATGTGGCTCTTGGCTCTGTTGCGGGTAGGCCTATATTAATCTCCTTACCTGTGTGGTGCCCTTGGCTGATAAGTGAAGATGACATAATTTTAATGCCTTGGCTAATAAGTGGTGATCACACCATTGTAGTACCTTGGCTGATAAGTGATGGTGACATCATTGTAGAGCCTTGGCTGATAAGTGATGACATTGTAGAGCCTTGGCTGATAAGTGATGATGACATTGTAGAGCCTTGGCTGATAAGTGATGATGACATTGTAGAGCCTTGGCTGATAAGTGATGATGACATCATTGTAGTGCCTTGGCTGATAAGTGATGGTGACATCAACTAGAAATGATGTGTGCATGTAGTGAGAAAGTATTTTTTAAAAATGGTAGTAATTTAATTGTAAATGCTGTTTACAGTAAAAAAAATATACTTTAATTTTTTTAGGACTTTCTCGTCTTTGTTCGTCTTCATTATTTCAAGAGAAGTGATGAAGTGATACTTTAATTTCTTTATTGTTAATTTACACGAATTGGACGTCCGTATTGAACGTTGATAGCAAAATCATTGCAGTAGAAGCACTTATGAGGATTATCAGCTTATGAAAACATGTGAAATTATTATTATCATTATTATTATTATTATCATTATTGAACAAATGAATTTTCCTTAGGTTTTAGCCCTTGGATTTAAACCATTGGATTTAGACCCTTGGATTTGAACCCCTGGATTTTGAACCTGAGGTTTGAACCCTTGGATCTGTGAATTGAAGTTTGGAACCGCTGTGGGACCATTTTCAATTCTTGTCTTTTGACCTTTGGTATATTTAAAGGCAGGGCTAAAGTGTCAGGAACATGCCTCTCTCTCTCTCTCTCTCTCTCTCTCTCTCTCTCTCTCTCTCTCTCTCTCTCTCTATTCATGTTCTGTACGTATATATATATATATATATATATATATATATATATATATATATAGTATATATATATATATATATATATATATGTGTGTGGTGTATATATATATATATATCTATCTGCACTTCCACGGATGAACTGATTGGTTCACAGAGTATTGGATGAAGGGGGGGGGGGGGGGGGGGGGGGGCGTTTTAATGCCAAGAACGAGCACTTCTTATCATTTGCTGCTGTTTGGCGGTGATCACGTGACTGCAGTGGCCTTTTAACTATAATTCTTTTGAGTTGAGTGGGGCTTCCGTGTTGGACCGTTACTTTATATTGTTTGTATGTATGTATATATATTATATATATATATATATATATATATATATATATATATATATATATAATATATATATATATATATATATATATATATATATATAGTATATATATATATGAATTACTGGAAATATCTTTTGAAACTCGAAAACTCCCGAAAACTGTATTACCTCAGTTGACCTGTATAGTAGAGGGTTATGTATGTACCTGGCGGTAAGGCGATTGATGTGTAGCAGCCAGGTAGTAGTTGGAAATTGTGTATGTGCCACGAGTAACATTGGAAATGGGTTTAGCCACCCTGACGCTCTTATATTACCGTAGTTTTCCATGGTGCGGTTTTGTTGTCCGTTTCATATCCCTGTTTATTTTTTCGTAGTTTAAAATAATTCGCTCAGTTTCTTATTCGCCTCTCTCTGGGCAAGTACCAGAAAACCTAGTTGTCACCAGTGGGACATCTCGTTTACAAAATGACGCAAGTGGTGTTCCCCATGGTTCTATGTTGAGTCCCTCGCAGTTCACTGTCTGCTAAAATGGCCGTGGGCAAGGGCTGGCGCAGAAGAATGAAGCAACTGTACCGATGATACAAAATGATCTTGCCGTGGTGTGCCCCATGGTTCTGTCCTGGGTCCTTAGCAATTTCGCTTTCTGGTTAAATGACCTTGAGACAAAAGTGAATATCAGTACTTAGTGTGACGACAAAAAGACTAGAACCAGAGAGAATACTAAATAGCGCAAATCTTCACAAAAGAACTGAAATGTCGAGCGTGACTTACAGAGAAGGAGACGGAGATATCTGTCACTGAGAGAAAGATAAAAGAATCATTATCACGATTTACTTCTTTCAAATTTATGTATGAAAGTTTGGAGTTCATACGCGCGTTAGTATTGCTAGTGGTTGTGGCGTTGTTGGGTACAGAAACCACTACTCTCTCTCTCTCTCTCTCTCCTCTCTCTCTCTCTCTCTCTCTCTCTCAAACGATTAGGTGACATCAGCCTCGGCTCACCGATGAGAATCAAGAGTTCGGTCCCCAGCGAGGACCTTGTTCTGAAAAAAACCTACTTTTACGTCCGTCGACGTAAGTAAGGAGTGCATGAACGTACCTGGTTGCAAGTCGCATTTTGTGGGTTACAGCTGCAGTGAAGAAGGATAGAGCGGACGGAATTGAAGGGCACTTCCTCCAAATGCCATCATCAATTATTGAGAGCGGCCTCGGGGAGGCAATCCTCTCTCTTCCACGTTGCCAAATAATTCATCGGCAAAATATTTTAGTTTATCAGTTGTTGCTGTGATTTTATGGTCCCTTTCCATTTATGTTGGTTGTCTCCATCCAGTTGTGCAGCAACTCACTCTTATTATGCTTTCCGTTTTAACCCCCCCCCTTTTTTTTGCACTTTTGCTTATTTCTATTTTTTCCTCTGTTTTACCCCCTTTTTTGCCATTTTTGTTGTTCTTGCATATGGTTTTTGTTTTTTATTGTTTTACTCTTTTTTCACACTTATTTGATTTTGTTTTTATTTTATTTTTGTGCCCTCTTTTCTTACACTCACTTATTCTTTGATATTGTTTTTATTCCTTCTACTTTACCCCCTTTTTTTAACTTTTTATTATTACATTTTGTTTTTATTATTTTTATTATTTCATTTTGTTTTTATTATTTTTCTTATACCTTATCTTTTATATTTTTTAATCCTTCCTGTTTTACTCTTGTTTTACACTTTTTCTTATTCTTTTATTTTGTTTTTATTCTTCACTTTTTCCACTTTTTCTTATTTAGAATTGTTATTCTTTCACCGCTAACTTTTTTTTTTTACAACTTTTTCTTATTTCAAATTGTTTAGATTCTTTCTGCCTTACATTTTCCTTTTACAAATTTTCTTCTTCTTTCGTTTCTTTCTATCCCTCGCACGAGGGTCCGATGTGCTTTGGGTTTAGTAAGAGAAATAAAAAGAAACAAAAAAGTTAGAACCCATTCGCCAATCGCCTGGAATGCAGGCCGATAAAGCCTCCATTATTGAACACTTAAATTAATGATGAACCTGAGTCCGGTTGTTTTTCGAGGTGGTGTGCCCCCAGTTCGAGTAGAGTGGTCAAGCAATTGATTTTGGGAGTGCTGTGTCTTTTGCTTTTTTGTGATTTTACTATTTATTTGGGTTATGTTTGCTCCATGCCATCACGGACTCTTACTTCTGAATCATTTCTGATGGCAGATTTGTTTCAAAATTTTAATCTGGTCTTTGGCAGGTGAAATATGACTTGAAACTTGGTGATATGCACGGGCTCTTGCTCCCATCACATCCACGATGATAGATTTCTTTAAACATTTGATCTGGTGTTTGGCAGGTAAATATGACTTGAAAACTTGGTGGTATTGTTTATATTCTGCTTGTTTATTTTAAGTTGCTCCATTCCAGCACGGGCTCTTGCTCCTAAAACCTCCCTGATGATAGATTTCTTTAAAAACTTTGCTGTGTCTGTTTGCGTGGAATGGTCATTCATTGATTTTGGGAGTGCTATGCCTTTTTGGCAATTTTTTTTCATTTAGGTTAAGTTGGCTCCATGCCAGCACGGGCTCTTGCTCCCAGAACATTTCTGATGATAGATTTCTTTTAAAAGTTGCATCTGGTGTATATAGGTATATATATATATATATATATATATATATATTATATATATAGTATATAGTAGTATATATATATAGGTATATGTATATATATATATGTATATATATATATGTTATATGATATATATATGTATAATATATATGTATATAATATATATATATATAATAGGTATAATATGTATATATATATATGTATATATATATAGTATATATAAGATATATAATATATATATATAAGATATATATATTTTAATGTATATATATATATATCTAGTACAAACTTAATTCCCACCAACCCCTTGGTGATTAGTGTTCAGTGTCACGTGTAAATTTGAATACGGGGTGCATTCTTGTGCCTCAGCTATTATACAGTACTGTCAGATTCCATTCTCTCTCTCTCTCTCTCTCTCTCTCTCTCTCTCTCTCTCTCTCTCTTATTAAATACCAATATTAATCCATGTAGATTTACTTGTGTTTTTTGTCAGTGTCAGTTCATCTCTTGCGATCTGTAGTAAAACATTAATTGCGCGCTCTCTCTCTCTCTCTCTCTCTCTCTTTGGTATATTGCAATTGAAAGTTTGTCTGTTTGTATGGTGGCTATATTCGCGTTTTTGTTGTAACATCGACCGTCGTTTGAGGCCAAAATGTCAAAATGTCTTATCGGACCATAAGTGGTTATTTAAGTCCAGTAACGATTTATTAGTTAACCGGAAGTCAAATGAATAACGAATCACGCACTGCAAAGTTAACGGGGGAGCTGTTGTACACACACACACACACACACACACACACACACAGCCATTAAAAGCGCGGACTTACGTGTAAATCAATGAAGTACAGTACGTTCATTTTTGGCCGCGCGAACCAGTTCTCGAAGACCTTTACCTCGCCTTGATTCAAGGTTGTTCTTGGCTTCTCGCTTGATGGATGCTGCTGTGGCCTTGGATTATAATAATAATAAATAATAATAATAATAATAATAATAATAATAATAATAATACGTGTCATGTTATCCTCCATATTGAATGGATTGTAATAATACATCTCTTGCTACCCTCCATATCGAAATCTTCAGATTGACTAGGAAGGAGGAGGAGGAGACCCCGCTCGGGATTGGACAGATTTTGCACTCTCTCTTCCCCTCCTCCATCTCCTCTCCTCCTCTCTCTTCTTCTTAATCCCTCCCCCCTCTCTCCGTTCCTCCCTCCTTCCCCTCTCATCTCTCCTCCCTCTTCTCTCTCACTCATCTCTAACTCCCCGCTCTCTCTATCTCCATTCTCTATCTCCGAGCCTCATCTTCTCCTCTCTTCCCTCCTCTTTATATATATCGATAGAAAGTATAAGCCGAATCGATGTTGAAAACCTTGATTGTCTTTCTGTCCTCGTTCCCCGGGTAGGGCGGAGGGGCTGTGTTGTAACCACCACCTCCACCCTACCCTACCAACCGTCCTCAACCTATCCATTTTTCAATCTCTTATTTCCCACGGGGAGAGAGAGAGAGAGAGAGAGAGAGAGAGATTTTCGCGGTGACTCTTGAGAGAAAGCATTCGATGGTTAATTTGATAAGCGTCGGTGAAGTTAGAAATCTGTGTTCCATTGGATGTGAAGGCGATTTTTTTTTCTTTCCTTTTTTCGTGGGTTTCGTTTTATTTGAGTGAAGGGGGAATTGGACTGGAGTGTGAGAGCCATCATCTGTTGCCTCTCTCTCTCTCTCTCTCTCTCTCTCTCTCTCTCTCTCTCTCTCTCTCTCTCTCAGAAAACAAAAGCGAGATAATTGCAATCCAGCGGATGGTGCGAAGCAGTACTTTTATTTATTTGTTAAAAAAAATCTGTGGCCGAGTGATTTGACGCCCCTTGTCACGTTGTCTGTATGTTTGTTTGTGGTTATTGTCTCGTTGTTTTTAATGGGGATTGTATGCCTGTCATTCTGTTGGCGTTTGCAAGTGTGTTCGTATGCCTACGTAGTATATACCTGTTGTGGCTGTGGAATGTCTATCTGTGGCTTATTATTATTCACGATTGCATTTCTGTTTTATCTTTTTTTTTCCTTTTTTCTGTCTGTCTTAGTGTGGGTTGGGGTGCTTGTAAGCCCACAACGAAGCCTGTGTCAGTCTGACTGTGGGTGCTTGTAAGCCCGCAGCGGAGCCTGTTTCAGTCTGATTGTTGGTGCTTGTAAGCCAAAACAGAGCTCGTTTCAGTGTGTCAGTCTCATTGTGGATGCATATAAACGAACAACGGAACCTGTATCAGTCTGTCTGTGGGAGCTTGTAAGTCAAATCGGAGCGTGTTTCAGTTTGTCAGTCTGATTGTGGATGCTGTAAGGCCACAACGGAGCCTGCGGCAGACTGTCAGCCTTTCAGTCTGTTTATGGGCGCTCGTAAGGCCACAGCGGGGCCTGTGGTGCAGGCAAGAGTTTGCGCGCCTCGAAAGTCGCCGAACGAAGTTAGAGACCAATTGAAGGAAATTGTCCAATTGTGAGGGGGCAGCGATAAGAAGATTTTCCAACCCCCCTCCCCCCCTCCCCCTCCCCCCGGGCCAGACACCCCCCCCCCCCCCCCCCCCCCCCCTTCATTCTAATACTTTGAAAGGTTCTGTCGTCGGCGTTCACTTGGTTTCTCCGACTTTTTTTTTTTTTTTTTTCGTTTTCCTCTT
>NC_061105.1:13483214-13488214 GCF_015104395.2 Macrobrachium nipponense | reverse complement strand
GAGAGAGAGAGAGAGAGATTGCAAACTATGCATTATCTATATTTGATGAATTTGCAACTTTACGAGATTATGCATTATCTGTAAATTGATAGATTTGTAACTTCGAGAGAGAGAGAGAGAGAGATCGTAGACTGTGTATTATCTGTAATTGATGAGAGAGAGAGAGAGAGAGAGATCGCAGACTGTGTATTATCTGTAATTGATGAGAGAGAGAGAGAGAGAGAGAGAGAGAGAGAGAGAGAGAGAGAGAGAATATCATCTGGACAGTTCAGCCAGCCACACAAACAAAACAAACAAACAAACAACAAAGACAAGAACGAGTCTCACACAAACGGAGTCAAAACAATTGATGGTCGAGTCACAGAAGAGGATCCCGCTTAACAAAACCCCACAGACTCCAACTTCATTGTCAAGTTAAACAATGAGTTTTTTTTTTTCTTTTTTATATATGTCTGGGACGTGGCTACTCATTATCGAGAACACCTTATGACGCTCTCTCTCTCTCTCTCTCTCTCTCTCCTCTCTCTCTCTCTCTCTCTCTCTCTCGTTAACAATGGTCTCCCGTTGTAAGCGCTTATTCAGCGATGAATGAAGAGGCGTAATGATTAATTTCTAGACCACGGACATAACTCTATACATTATACTTTTTTTTTCCTTTGTGTGATGCTAAAAGGAATTCTGAAGGCGCTTACGACCGTGCGCAAACACACACACAAAATATATATATATATATATATATATATATATATATATATATATATATATATATAAATATTACACAGATTAAAATGAGTTATTAACACAGCATAGCATCTACTCCCTTTACAAGAGAATTAAATGTCAAAAAATTTCCGCAAAATATAAGTGCCTGAAACTAAGAAGGGAGACTTCTTCCTAACCACTGCCAACATACGCAGTGTTACGTAACAGACCAGCTTCGGCTGTTGGTCAGCAAGAGAGAGAGAGAGAGAGAAGATGGCGCGATGTTGCCGGTTCGTGATATCACTTTCTAACGGATGATAATAATAATAATGGAATCATTTCGTGTAACTTCACGAGAGAGAGAGAGAGAGAGAGAGAGAGAGAGAGAGAGAGAGAGAGAGAGAGAGAGAGAGAGATCTTATTGTATCTCACTACAGAAAAAGGTCCCCAAACAAACTTAAAATAAAAAAATGAAAGTTCGGAGCCACTAACGATTCCCGCTCAAGTTAAGATGGTTCAAAATGTAGTCTCTCTCTCTCGTGGAGTTACAAGTTTATCATATATAGGTATTGTATTTATTTTACGATATATTTCTTCTCTCTCTCTCTCTCTCTCTCTCTCTCTCTCTCTCTCTCTCTCTCTCTCTCTCTCTCTTTGGTGTTTTTTTCCTCGGGGGTGCGTGTATGGGTCATCACGTTAGTGGTTTTCTTGGCTTGATCCGGATTTTGAAAGAGTGATTTGAAGTCCCTCTTTGTCATTCCGTGTTCTGTGTCACCATCTGTCTTTGATCGTAAGTCCTCAGCTGTAGTAGCCTTTATCTTGGTGGAATTGTCTTTTGTCGTAAGTCCTCATTTGTTACCTTTATCTTTGTGGAATTGTTTTTTCTCGTAAGTCCTCAATTGTAGTATCCTTTTTCTTGGTGGAATTGTCTTTGGTCGTAAGTCCTCAGTTATAGCCTTTTTTTCTTTTGTGGAATCGCTTTATCCAACCTTCGTTTGTTTGTCAGGATCTCGTCTTTTTTGGGACATTTTTATAGTTAGTGGAAGACTCAACAAGATTAGCGGAGAAGAATTTGAAATTGCATTGTATGATGCTGCATTCTCACACAAACAGAACTTTACGAGATAAGGATATGAGAAGATAGGACATTATTAGAATATATTCAATTTTGTCAAAGTTAACCATTGAAAAATCACTACGTTCAGAGCAAAATCACTGTCGTGTTATCTTTGAGCTCCAAAGTAGCATTGAAAAATATTTTTTATGTATACATATATATTGATATGTGTGTGTGTGTGTGTGAATAACAAGACCTCGTTTAAACATAGTATATCTAACAGTTTATTTATTTTTTATTTATTTTTTTAACGGCTACCAGACGAGTGGGACAGCAGTCTTTGAAACCTTGTAACATTTAAAAAAAAAAATAAAAGTCTCTGTTAGATGCCTTCCTGTTTTGAATGAGGTCCTGTTATTGATGCACAGAACTGTCTTGCAAGTTAGCTAGTTTAATGTATGTGTGTGTAATATATATATATATATATATATATATATATATATATATATATATATATATATATATATATATATATATACTGAATTTTGGAGGGTCAACACCCAACACCTTTTATCTTTGTGGATGGTCGTCATCGCCATATTCTTATCAGCTGACTGGATGGTCACCATCCATATTTTTGACTTCGTCCGGATGGTCGCCTCCCTAAGCGCGCATTTGTCCGGCTTTCCAGACCCATTGATTAATCGACGCTTGCTCTCGTCTCTCTCCTCTCTCCTCTCTCTCCTCTCTCTCTCTCTCTGTGTGTGGTTGGTGAAGATGTTGGTGTGCTCAAGTATTTTTTTTTATATTGGTGTCCTTTTTGTGTGTGTGTATATTATTATATATTAGATATATAATATATATAATACATATATATATATGTATATATTATAAAGATAATATATATATATTTATATATATATTATGGTATGGTTATGGTATGTATGGTGTGTTGTGTGTGTGTGTGAGGAGAGAGAGAGAGAGTGAGGGAGGAGAGAGAGAAAGAGGACGGTGATTTTTTTAGTATGAATTTTTCCCTCTCGTTGGCGTGCATGATGTTAGTTTAGTTATGTTTTTTTTTTTCTGTAGATGTTGAAATGGATGATGTTGATGACATGCCGACGATAATGGTTTTATGGTTGCCTCTCTTTGTGGCCGTCTTTTAACTCGAGATGTTTTTTTGATGTTTGATGACTCGAGATTATTTTTTTTATATAGACACCTAGAGGCTATTGCATCGAATATCTGAATATGTGATGATGTTAAATTAGACGGAGAGTTTGTGGTGACAAGTGACTTTGGTTACGTATTGATTGTTTTTTGAAATGTTGATGATGTTAAGTGACATAAACATCAATGCTAATGACTATAGATGTTTGATATGAATTACTCTATATTTGTAATAGGATGTTTTTGGTAGGCGATGTAACAATAACATCAGTGTTAATGACTATAGATGTTTGATGTGAATTACTCTATATTTGTGATAGGACGTTTTTGTTAGATAATGTAACATTAATATCAGCAGTTGAAGTAACATGAATATCAGTTTTAATGACGAGATGTTTGATGTGAATTACTCCATACTTGTGATAGGATGTTTTTGTTAGACGATGTAACAATAACATCAGTGTTAATGACCATAGATGTTTGATGTGAATTACCCAATGTTTATGAGTGGATGTTTTTGTCAGACATTAACTTTAACATCAGTGGTGATGACGGAATGTTGGATGTGGATTACCCTATGTTTACCAACTGATGTTTACGTCATCGATGTGTTGCAAAGGGGTGACGGATGCATCAAAGGCGTATCCTTCCCAATATCAGGATGACATTGATGAATGTCGCGTCTCCTTCTTTGCAACGTTCCGGTGATTTATGATGATCGAGGGGGGCGGGAAGCCCCCCACGATTTGCTGTGATGGTGGTGATGTAGGGATGGTGGTGGTGGCAGGCTAATTACTGATTTATATTTGCTCAATATTTTCTTTACATTCGTATATGTTTGTTTATTAATTTATTTTATTTTTTCTGTTGTAATGACTGGTATCTTCTTTCTTAATTTCCCTTTTTTATCTTTTTACTTATTTTTTAGTTTATTTAATTTAATTTATCTTTTGTCCATTGACTTGAAATTCGATCTTCCAAAGAAGTAACAGGTCATGGAAAAAAGGGGAAATATGTCATTAGAAAGCAAAAGCAAAATAGACGAACGAATGAATAAGGAAAATATATCAAAATCTAAATAAATGACAAGATCCAAGGATAATTTCTTTATGGTAGAGATGCATTGTTACCAATTACATCCTCCTCATGGAGACTGTTAACAACAGGTGCCACATAATCGTCCTTACTCTCAGCTCTGTTTATTGGTACGATGACTCTTTCTACCTCGCTGAATGTTATAATCATTTACATGAATGCCTACCTCCCCCCTCCCGCTCTCCTCCAGCCTTGGATGCTTTGCCATCTCATTGTTGTGGTGAAGAAGAAGAAGAAGAAGAAGAGGAAGAAGAATGGTCTGAATTTCGTTCGCTCGTGTGCTTGGCCATTCTTGTCATTACACCCTTAATTGTTCCGCCCATTCATGATGACGTAATCGTCAGCTTCCTGCCGCAGTTGTCGACTGGAGGGGGGGGGGGGGGGTGATGGGGCGAGGGGGAAGGGTGTTGTTATAAATGAGGGTTGTTATAACTTTCTAGGTTGTTTCATGAGTCCCCTGTTGTTGTTTACGTGTTTGAATTATGTTTTTTTTTTATGGAATTAGACGCTTCTGTAGATAAAGATTGGTGGTGATGTTTATATGTGGATTTTAACAGTGGTACTGCCTTAGATCTCTTTCAAACATACTAAAATCATTTATCTATTTGTATTTGTTGTGTTATTTTCAATTCACATATTATTTTTTTGTAGCTTTTAAGTTTTTTTTTTTTTTTTTTTTTTTTAATTTCACTTCCGTGACTTCTTTTTACGCTCGGATGAATATATATATATAATTTTTATTATAACCTTGAGCTTGAATGGTAGCACTTTATGTTGAAGTATCCCTAAGAAATAAAACGGTGTGTGTTATGAAGGACCTTCGCTCTACGCACGGTTGCCACCCAAGCCAAACCTTTGTTTTCGGTATCCTTGCTGTGCTCAGGGCTACCAACATCAAGTGTCACGCCCTGTTTCGAGTATCCTTGCCGGAGCAGGGCTACCTTGAACATCCGTAGTTGTGTGTGGGTTTTCGTGG
>NC_061105.1:13380714-13478214 GCF_015104395.2 Macrobrachium nipponense | reverse complement strand
CTCTCTCTCTCTCTCTCTCTCTCTCTCTCTCTCTCTCTCTCTCTCTCTCTCTCTCTCAAACACACACAAGAATGTAGGTTGCAGAATACTTCGTATAATAATTTTCTTAAGATGATAGGTTACAGAATACTTCGTATAATCATATTCTCTCTCTCTCTCTCTCTCTCTCTCTCTCTCTCTCTCTCTCTCTCTCTCTCAGAGCTTGGATATAAAATCATATGTACATTGCTCAGTTCATAAAATGTTCAGATTCTGATTTTGTCAGTGACTTGAGCGTAATCCCTATTCTGTCCCGACCATGACTTGTTCTAATGGCCACGTGGGATTTTGATTATCATTTGGGATTTCAGGGGGATTGGGATTAGGCTTGATTTGGTGCCGTTATGTTCGTGTGTGTGTGTGGGTGTGTGTGTGTTTGGTTGCGTGTGTTCGTGTGCGTATCTTTTTTTTTCTGGCTATGTTTCTGTCTCCGTGGATATTGATTTAGGGGTAATCGAGTACTTTCCTCTCTCTCTCTCTCTCTCTCTCTCTCTCTCTCTCTCTCTCTCTCTCTCTCTCTCTCTCTCTCTCATATATATATATATATATATATATATATATATATATATATATATATATATATACAGAGAGAGAGAGAGAGAGAGAGAGAGAGAGAGAGAGAGGAGAATTACTCGATTACCCCTAAATCAATATATATATATATATATATATATATATATATATATATATATATATTTACTAATCTGGTGGCTGTATCATATATGCCTGATTTTGTTTGGTATTGCCATTTTCAGTCTATTTATACACCAGATCCTGGTATTGTTGGCGTTTGTAAATTCCACACGTCTTATGTCTGTATTGATAGGTTCAATTATAACGGAATTCCCACTTGATTATATAGCCGGAAATCACTGTTACTTAGAGAGGGAACTTTGAGAGAGAGAGAGAGAGAGAGAGAGGAGAGAGAGAGAGAGAGAGAGAGAGAGAGAGAGAGAATGTTGGTAACATTTGTAATCTGGTTTTTGTTTAGATTACCTTTTCTTCCCTTGTAGTTTTAAGCTCTGTGTGATAGTAAGCCCTCCCCCCTTTATTGTATGCGTTTATTTATTTATTTATTTTATTTATAAGGTCTTGTTAGAGGGAGTGTGGTGTTAATAAATTTGATAAATGGGATTTCCACATATTTTCAAGTTACTAGCATATGGAATTACATTCCTGCTATGTTTATTAATGTTTTTTGTTTATTTTATGTAAAAAAATTTGGTGCTAGTTCTAAAAAAAATTGCTGAAAGAATAAAAAGAATTGTTAATTTTATTTTTTTTATTTTGTTAAAATGTTTTAATTGATATAATAAGGATTGTTTTTTTTTGCGTAAGATATAAATATGATTTAAATAATTTGCTTACAGAAAGCAATGACTTTCATGCAGTCCAATAAGGAATGATTTAGCGAGTCAATCCCGAATTAGTACGTTATCGTGTGCCGCTGCAAAGGGTCACTACGAGTTATCGGAGTTTGCCAAATCTTTTCTCATATCCGGTCGGGTTAACCCAGGAACTCGGAATGAAGCAATAACGATAACAATAAAGAGGAGAGAAATGATTGACTAATAAACGAATCATGCCTTGGACACCCCCCCCCCGTCATTTATTCACCCGGTGGGAGGAGTTTGACTAATTGTCTCGCTGGGACGCGTATAACGCCCGTAGAGCCGTCAGTGCACCTCACGCGGTCCGCTGTAGGCGTTACTCAGGTTTCTTTGAGGCGTCCCTTCGGGCAATTAGCTGCAGCCCCTTGCATTCCTCTTACTGTACCTCCGTTCATATTCACTCCATCCTGCTATCCAGCCTCTCCTAACAACATTCCCCTTAGACGGGTGCGCTGTAGGCGCTACCCAAGGTTATCTGCGGTGTCCCCGCAGGTCATCAGCTGCAACCCCTTGCATTTCTCTTACTGTACCTCCGTTCATATTCTCTTTCTGCCATCTGACTTTCCACCTCTCTTAAGAATTGTTTAATGGTGCAGCTGCTGCGAGGTCTTCCTTATGTTATACCTTTCAAACATCTCTACTCTCAGTTTGCCTTTTAGCACCGAATGACTTCCTAGGCCCCAGCGCTTGGCCTTTGGCTTAAATTCCTTTTTTATTTTTTGCATTCACCTTTTTATTTGTTTTTCTGTACATTAACCTTTGATGCCATATTTATGCATTCAGCATATTATATGTTTATTTATCTTTGCATTCAACATTTTATTTGTGCCCATACTTCCTGGATTTTACTTATCTTTGCATTTTGCATTTTATTTGTTTGTTTTCCACCATTTTTTTTAATCCGTGCATTCGGAATTCCATTTCATATATCTTTTACAGTCGCCATTTTATTTTCCTTTTCATCCACCATTTTTTTTTTTGTCCGACCTAAGCTTTCGGCTGTGGCATTCTCCCTTGTGTAACGAAAGTTGAAAGGTGGACCATTTGATTCTTTTCCATTTTTATTTATTTTTTTATTTTTTTTATTTTATTTTTTTATAACGAAGTTCCCCACGTTTCCCCTTGGGTTCTAGGGAGGCTACGGCTACGGTCTCTCTCTCTCTCTCTCTCTCTCTCTGTAGTGTAGGTAACGATTTTTATAGTTGCATTACACGGCAAGACTTGTTTACATCATTTTTTTTTTCAAAGAAAGTTAAGTATATCTTAGTTTAACCAGACCACTGAGCTGATTAACAGCTCTCCTAGGGCTGGCCAGAAGGATTAGATATTTTTACGTGGCTAGGAACCAAGTGGTCACCTAGCAACGGGACCTACAGTTTATTGTGGGATCCGAACCACACTATATCGAGAAATGAATTTCTATCACCAGAAATGAATTCCTCTGATTCCGCGGTGGTAGAGCAGGGAATCGAACTTCGGACCACCGGATTGGCAGCCGAGCTCGAAAACCACTAGTCCAATGAAAAATATTTCACTACTACTACTACTACTACTACTACTACTACTACTACTACTACTACTACTAATAATAATAATTGAACTTTATGCTTCGTTATCGTAAGACAGTTACAAGTAGTATCGTTTCCTCATATTTGAAGTATTAGTAGTTACTTCTTAAATTTGTGATGATCATGTGTATATATATATATATATATATATATATATATATATATATATATATATATATATATATATATATATATATATATATATATATATCTTTGTGTCTAATTGATTTTCTCGAATCAAGTCTGCTTTAATGTGTGAGTGCCATGGTAGCAGCCGAGTCCCGCCTGCCTCCATGGTCGTGTCGTGTGTGAGCTTCTCAAGAAGATTTTTTTTTTTTTTTTGCTTCTCTGGCCGCACTTTTACCGCTCGGTGCCGCCATAACTTATTGCCCCTACCACCACCACCTTCCTACCCCCCGGGAGCCATCCCCGACGTCAGAAATTACCGCCAATCCTTCACCCCCGGGGAGGCTTTCCTTAATCTTCTCCTCTATTTTGACCCCCACTTTTTTATTTACTTATTATTTTTTGTTTTTTTTTTGGAAAGTTCGTCTGCATGGCTGGAAAAACTCGCTCATATTGTGTGTGTGTGTGTGTGTGTGTGTGTGTGTGTGTGTGTGTGTGTGTGTGTGTGTGTGTGTTTTAGAACACTAGATTCATTTTGGAATAATTTTTCCCGCATAATTTTTAAACACTGCCCTATAAATGTCTTTTTTTTTCCAAAAATGTTTTATTATTATTATTATTATTATTATTATTATTATTATTATTATTATTATTATTATTATTATTATTATTATCGGAGGAACAGATCCACATTTATTTACGAATATATACGTTTCAAAATCAGTCTTTATAGAGATTTGTTTTTCAGTAGATATTGGTACCCATACATTATTTATTATTATTATTATTATTATTATTATTATTGTGTCTGTTCTATCATACATGCCGTCGAAAATATTTCACGAACACTTATTATCGGATATGTCCATTAACAGTGCCACTTAACGATAAGTGCCCACCTACAGGATTATATTATAAGTAGTAGATACTGGAGTGGTGCCATACAGTGCCATTTGACACCCCCTCGTCGTGATGAAGACGCAGCGGAAGGGACTCGTCACCAGTAGGGAAAGACCTCTCCCCCACATGGGGCGGAACGAATGAAGTCTTTGAGTTGGTGATGGTTTTTCCCAGCGATGAATTAGGACTGTGGCGATGCTATCGGTGATGATGATGATGATTTTGATTTTGATAAATACTATGTGATGATGCGACCGCCTCCGATGGGTGGTGATGAGGTGTGATGTGATGTGATGTGATGTGAACATTACTTAGAACGGACTGAATATTCCCTTATTCGTTTTGTGTATTTTTTTTTATTCCCTTTTTTTTTTTACTGATTTCTTGAAAGTTTTTTTTATTTTTTATTTTTGTGTGTTTTTAGAAAGTATTGAGAAAGTGCGAAAGCCCTACGATGGTAGTGTGCAGACACGGCGGCCGCCCCCGTCTGCCTCCTCACCCGCTGGGGCGATAGGCTGCTAGCGCGTGGGTGGGCGGGGCGGATCTGCCGCCCCCGTCAGTCAACACGACCAACGTATCCCCCATTTGGTGGGCGAGAGGCGCCCACACGCCCACGAATACTGATCTGGTGTCCCCCGTTCCCCGCCCTTTATCCACCCGCCATGGGACGTCCTCTTGGACCAGCCACGACTGGGGTACCGCCTCTGGAGGGAAGGTGGCGGAGGGCGGGACGGTGATGGCATCCTGCTGGCGGGGCATGGGCGTCCTGCTGGGGACCTGCCTGCCCTCTCACCCCACCACTGCCGACGCCTCCCACAACAACCACGCCTCTGCTGCTGCTGCTACCACCAACAACAGCGGCGTCGCTCACAACAACTCCTCCTCCTCCTCCTCCTCCTCACCTCGGTTGGCCGGGGGAGGAGGAGGAGGAGGAGGAGGAGTGCTGCTTCCTCCCCCTCCTCCGACTTCGTCTTCTCCTCTCGTTCCTCCTCCGTCCGCCGCCACAGCAGCGTCCTCTTCCGCAGCTTCCACCCGCATCACCACCGCCGCCCACAGCGGCTCCCCCAGTCGCAGCGGCAGCAGCAGCACCACCACCAATAACAACCGTCACCACCACCATCACCATCACCACCATCACCACCATCATCAGGGCGGAGGCGGTAGCGGCAGCAGCAGTGTGACGGAAGGCCCCGGCGCCCGCTACCTGCTGGTGCGTCCCGCTACGGCAGCCACGCCGCCCTCGCCGCGCCGTCGGCATCATTCCCGGACGCAGCAGCAGCAGCAGCAGCAGCATACGACGACGGGCGTCGTCAGCAGCAGCAGCAGCAGCAGCGGCGGCGGCCAAGCGACGACCAACGTCACGACCACGTCGGGTGGACGAAGAGGCTCTGAAGGTCGGAATGGGCGCGGGGCGGCAGATTTGGAGGGGACGCCTCCGTTGCTCTTGCTCTCACAGGCCCTCAACCTGCCTCCCCCTCCACCTCACCTCGCCTCCCTCATCTACACTTACGGTACACTGGTGGTGGCCTTCGCTTCTAGTATAGTGCGACCTCCGTGGCTGTCTTCCACTCCCGCACTTTTCTTTTGGTCTCTTAATTACGTCTGTGAAATGATCTTGTATGGCCTGCCCTCATCACCACTTAGTCTTCCTCTCTCTGTATTAAGATCTCTTAACCTTCCACATTTATCATCTTTCATTATGTTTCAGATTTACTCTTTATCATCTTCTTTCATCATCTTTCAGAATTACTCTTTATCATCTTCTTTCATCATCTTTCAGAATCATCATCTTTCATCGTCTTTCAGAATTACTCTTCTTATAATCCCTTTTCCTCCCCTTCTCTTGCACCGTGCTTCATAGACTCCATTTTCCCTCTACAAAGCTCAGTCAGACACTATTTGCAATGTGTGAATCATGATTTGACCCTATGTTTGACCTTGTTTTGTCAGTGCCATGATGACCAGCTCGGCATTTTGTCGGTGTTCTTGACGGGCATCCTTCAGTCCGTCTTGTTTGTGCACACTAGACGTACGATTCTACCTCACTGTCTCTTCTTTTTTCAGTGTTTCCCTGAGTGTCCTCTAATAACACCATAACATCTGTTTTCTTGTGTTTCTTCTTGTTTATAATTTCTTCAGGTAGCTCCTTTCATTTTTCAACTGTTCGTTCCTGTGATGCCCTTTGTTAGTATTACATATCTATGATACCCAATCATTGGCAATATTTTCTTCTTGTTAACACTGTATTGTAAGCATTTTCCCCCTTGGTAGTATTTGCTCCTTGTCAGTTTATCCATTCTTTTAACACTTTCCCCATCATTGTTTTACTTTGTCATTTTTCTCCTTTATCACTTTTTCATTGGTCATGTCTCTTCCTGAGTATACTCCAGCTTTGTTAGCTGTTCTTCCAGGTTATAGATTCCCCTTGTCAAATTGTCTTCCAGATAAACATTCCTTTGTCAAATTGTCTTCCTGATAAACATTCCTTTGTCAAATTGTCTTCCAGATAAACATTCCTTTGTCAAATTGTCTTCCAGATAAACATTCCTTTGTCAAATTGTCTTCCTGATAAACATTCCTGTCACATTTTCTCTTTGATAAACTTTCCTTTGTCAAATTTTCTTTTTGATAAACTTTCCTTTGTCAAATTTTCTTTTTGATAAACTTTCCTTTGCCAAATTTTTCTTTTGGTAAACTTTAACTTCCTTTGTTAAATTTTCTTCCTTTATCAGATTTTTCTTCCTTTGTCAAATATTCTTCCTGATAAACTTTCACGTGTTACATTTATTTCCTTTGTCAATTTTTTTTCCAGATAATCTTCCTCCTTTCACGTCTCTTCCTCCTCCTCCTCCTCCTCCTCCTCCTCCTGTCATCAACTTGAGAAAGTCTTTGTCATGGAAGCAGGTCCACGTCAGGCCCTGTCTCCCACACGCACGCATCTCTTGCATGCTTTCCTCTGGAAAAGCATCTTTCACCTCCTCCTCCTCCTCCTCCTCCTCCTCCTCCTCCTCCTCCTCCTCCTCAAGAGGAAGGGAACAAGCACCAGGTTTTATTTCAGTATTTTTTTTTTTATTAGGAAAACAAATATTGCATCTTTTATTATTAAAAGGATATAGAATAAAATAGATTTTTTCATTGTTATTAGTGTAAGATTGTGAAAGTTGCCCATCGCTATTAATTAAAAGGATTGTCCTGGATTATAAAAAAAAAGTTAGTATATAACGAAGTGTATTTTATATCAGTTTCCTTGTTGGTGTTATTTATGTAAATTGATACTTTTCAGACAATGTAAACCGTTTGTGTGATTTAAAGGTGCTCAGTCACATTCAGCCACACTGTCTCTTTACTGCATCGGTTTCAGTCTTGACATTTGATTTCCAAATCTTATTCAATCTCCACGTCGTCTTATTTGTGTTTCAGGCTTTCGTCAAATTCCAGCTCGACGGAGCATGTGGAAGAGTTCAATATTCCTAAATGTATTTGAGAGAATCGGCACACTATAATCCTTGCTTCCGGCTCTCGCGCGAACTCCTGTCCTTTGTAGTTTTGTATTAAGATTCATCTCTATATATGTTGCATCATATTAAGGAGCATTCGTAAATCTTGCGGTATTTGCCGATTAGAACTTCATCAGCTGCGAATTTTACGTTTTATTAAGTTAAAATCGTTCTGCATTGTAAACCTGTACCATCTCCGACCCCACACACACACACACACACACACACACACACACACACACACACACACACACATATCATGAAATCTGTGAAGGTAAACAGCGAAGATGACAAGATGTTCCCCTGTAGCACCCCACTGTTTACTTCAAATTCTCGACGTTAACTCTGTATCACCTTCGCTCACGGGTAGTTTCAATTAATTTTACGTATTTAACCGGAATTCCACGCCGACGTGTAAGACCTTCCGTAATATTGTGTTGTGCGGATGCTGTCAGTTGCCGATACAAGAAGATATATAAACATATTGGCAATTTTACTGTCACTGGAACACGTTGGCATAAGAGATTCCCAGAGCGTTTGTTTCAGCGTAAGTGTCTAGTTAGTTAAACGGTCTAGGGTGGTTTCCTAGCCTTTGGGATTTGTACCGGTATGACTTCAAGCCTTTAATGAATTCATTTTGAACTCGTCTCTGCTTTTCAGGTACTCCCCATCAACATTTTGAACGTTATTAGTGTGTTTTGTGTATCTTTTTATATTTTTTTATGTCTTAAAAACTAATAATGTATTCTTTGTCAGGTCCTGCAGCTTGTTCCACTTCGATGTTTACATTTATTTTGAGATGAACATCTTTATTATAATTATACTCTTGGTGCGGGTTTGTCTTTACCTTATTGTGACTGTTTGCAGTTTCTCTTCCGTTTGTGTATTAATGGATATATATATATATATATATATATATATATATATATATTATATATGTATATATATATATATATATACGTATTATATATATACGTATATATACAATACATATATATATATTATATATATATATACATATATAATATACATATTATATATATATATATATATATATATATGATCTTTATTATTATATATATATATATATATATATATATATATATATATATATATATCTACACATATACATATATGTATGTATGTATATGACCGTTGGTGGTGTTGTTCATGCATAATTCCTTTCCTTGGGCCCCGTGCTCCTAAGAGAGAGAGAGAGAGAGAGAGCATATGACCTCACCTGACCTCATCTTTAATGGAGGTCAGTTTCTATTAGTGGCCGAGAGGGGGAACTCTCCGCCAGGAAAGGCCTGGTGGTGGTCGATTATGCCAACCAAGATGGAATAACATAAGGTGTGTTCACCGAGGGATCCGATCGCTAATTTCCCTCTCTCAGTGACGTCACTGGACCACATCGACTGGGCGATGCACTTGTCACTCCGTCAGTTGCATTGTTGCAGTTCACGATTATGGGTGTGTATTCCATATTTGGGTGCACTAATAGTTCCAGACAGTATGGGATTTGTTTTCACAGGTTCCCTAAAGACCCCGAGGAGTCCAAAGTATGGATTAATGCATGTATAAAGAAGTGTGTAATATTAATTTTAAGGATGCAGATTGTTCTGTCATTTCCGGACAGAAGTTTACGAAAGAAATCTTCAATATGAACTGCTACCACAACTTTACCAGAGAAGTTATCACAGATTAAAGAAAACCGCAGTTCTCTCTTTAAATTTACCTGTTTAGGACGTAAAGTCAGGTATGGTTTAACAATTTGTTTACAATCTCATTAGTGCAATTTTTAGTGATATATCTTTGGTTGATAAGTAGCCTGGACTAAATTCTTGAAATGAAGTACTAAATTTGATTAGGCCTAGCCTATGCAATGAATGAAGAAATGAGCTGATTAAGGCTATCCAATTTTTTTTCTTTGATACTTTCATTTTATGAATGTAAAGTTGATCGAACAGGTGATTAGACCTAAAGGGTAATGAAGTACTTCTGAGTACGTCTTCCTGTGCAGACAATAATTAGGCCTAGACCTTTTATTTCTTAAGAACCCCACTAAAGGATATCGTGGGGTCAGAGTATAGACTGAGTTCAAGTGTAGACAGGAATTTCTTGTTAGGTAAGAACAACATTTTAAGCAATCACGGTCATAATGTCGCTCCCAATGATGATAACATGCCATGTATGAGCAATACTAGTGTTATGGAACCAGTAAGTCTTGGGTTTCCAAAACCTCTGAAGAAAGTGACTCCAGTCGTGTTGACTTAGACTCTGAATTATGTATCTCTGCTCATCTCTTGATGAGAATTCCTCAGGAAGGTCTACCTAATGAGCTGGAGGAAGAGGATTTTGTAGATCTTGGAGTAGAGTCTGAATATGGTATAGAAATTGAAGCCTTAAATTATCTGGGAGGTTATATAGCTCATAAGTACAGAAATAAATATCCTTCCTTAGGATTCCCAGAAATTGAAGGCCTAAATAACGACTGGATCTCCAAAATGAGGAGGAAAGTGCTGTTAGGCCCAGTCCTCAATTTGTCAGTAATTGAAAGGAAATGGAATAACTCTTTAAATCTTTTCACGGGGAACAGTTGAAACCAGGCGTTGATGGGATTACGAAATTAGTTAATATTTTCAGGGAATTAAACATTGATGCTCCAGAGGAAGTAATGAAGTTCTTTATTAGGTACAAAATACATTTTAGGATGAAGATATTAAATGCTGAAAGGAAGTCAGAATTTCTTAAAAAAGGTGTAAAGAAAATGAAAAAAATTCTTCAGTACTTTTTGGTAAATAAAAGAACAATACGCTAGTTCAATAAGAGTCTGAAAAGTTTTTTTTTTTTCATTTTCATTCACCCTCGTTACTTTCGTTATTTGTATTCCAACAAGATTATATTCTGTATGGTAAGGTCTTACGTAATCATTAAGTGCACTGCCCAGTCGACGCGCACCTGTGACGTCACAGTGCGGGAACCGAGCGACCGACGATCTCACCTTATGTTATTCCATCTTGATGCCAACAGCATCCCGGGTAATGGTTCCCTGAGTGAGAGTATATAGAGATTGGACCAAATAAGTCATAAAGAAAAGATACTTTCCTAGTTCGAGTTTTCTGTAAGAAAACTGTCGAGATGGCTATTTGTGCATCTGTCTGTCTGCACTTTGTCTGATCTTAGAAACTACTGAGGCTAGAGGGCTGCATATTGGTACATTGATCATCCACCCTCCAATCATCAAACATACCAAAATGCAGCCCTCTAGCCTAAGAGTTTTTTTATTTATTTATTTTTTTTTTATTTAAGAGTAAAGTTAGAATTTTACCATACTGTGGTGGATCAAGCAGCCGGATTTATCCAGGTGGCTATAGAAGTGGATGGAATGGATGAAAGGATTGAGAAATTGCTTGGAAATTAGTGAAGAGAAGATTGGACAGAATAAATCCGGTCTGGACAAACCAGGGCAGCCCTTCTTGAAATGGTGTCCGTCGTTCATTTTTTTTTGTGCGCTGGAGTTCTGGGATAAAAATCGTGACTGGATTATTGCTTTTAAGACAGTTTGTCGAGTGGATTTAGGTTTGTGTGATCTGTTTCTGTACGTAGGTATGTACGTTCATTTATATATATATATATATATATATATATATATATATATATATATATATATATATATATGTGTGTGTGTGTGTGTGTGTGTGTGTGTGTGTGTACTAAACACACACACACACACACACACACACACACACACACACACATATATATATATATATATATATATATATATATATATATTATATATATTATATACACACACATTTGTATATATGTATGTATAATGTGTGCGTGTGTGTGTAATTTCTTCAGTTGGTGTCGTGGAGACGCGAGTCCCTACTGGTAAGATATTTCCCCTGGGGGCGTTGTTAATAAAACCAATAATAGCCACTTGAGGTTTTAAGTTTACAAGTCAGTAAGGCTGTGCGCCGCTGGCTAATGAGACACTACACCAAGGCCCCCTCCTTTTACAGCTCCCTCAACAAGGGGGCCGGGGGAAGGGGGATGGTTTACAATCCTCCCCCTCCCCCTCCCCCCTCCCCCCTCCCAACCACTCCAATACCCCTGAAGCATTTTTGTTGGAAGGATTCCCCCCCCCCCCCCTCCATACATTTCATTCGTAATATGTATGTGACTTCACATGTATTTTATTTAAATTTCTCTCTCTCTCTCTCTATCTTCTCTTCAGGATTCCCTCTCTCTCCCTCTCTCTCTCTCAATCTCTCTCTCTCAAAATGGATGATAAAGAACTGAACGAGTAGATGAATAAATACATTAATTTAGGTGTTAATTTTTTTTAGATCAGTACAATAATAGATACATAAAATAGATAAATAGAAATTAAAATCATCTTATGATTCCGTCTAACCAATATATAAGGGAATTTGCAGGGAAGGTTCGGTATACTGGGCTACAGTTCGGGAATTATGCCGAACCCCCGACCACCTGGCTGTGTGTGTGTTATAAAAGGTTTGAATTATATAAGCAAAGATTATGTCTGTGGAAGTGTCGTTTATTATCTTCAATTAAACTGCATTCGTTCTGGGTCGCCTCAATCCTCCTCCTACGATCTCCTTCTAGGCACGGCTGACGAACAGCTCAGTGACTCGTCATCAGGTGTGGTTGTGATCAGGACTGTGCAATATATATATATATATATATATATATATATATATATATATATATATATGAAGTCTTCTACTGTAATCCAACAGTGTATTATGAAGATAAAAGCTTCTTAAAAACTGTTTATACGTTGCAACAATATATTTAGGACACTTCTGTGTCCCTGTTCAATGATTTGAAAAAAAAAAGTGAACATGGACCAGCAGAAGGAAAAGGGTTCGAAATAAATGGGGTTGCAGCGCATGAATAGTGTTTTTATGGGCCTGTTTCATATATATATATATTAATAAATATATATTATATAATATATATATATATATATTTATATATATAATATATATATAGATATATATATATATATATATATATATATATATATATATGTATTGTTTGTGTGTGTGTGTTTTAAGGAGGTCCTCTCGCTTCCGGGAGAAAATTGTTGAAGAACTCTTTTCAAGTTTTTTGGATAGCAAAGTGTACTTGAAAAAGTTTTACTGGACGAGAGGGGGCAAATTGTGTGTCTTTGTGTGTGTGTGTGTGTGTGTGTGTGTGCATGTATGCATATAGTGCATATACATATATATACACACACGTGTAATTGTGGTTTGTGTATCATGACACCAATGATTAAACTTGCACGCTATTTGATGCCATTCATATCTGTATGCATCTTCAACATACATTTCATATTGCCCGTTTTTAATCCTAATCTAATTATCTTTGAATACTTCAGCGTATATTGATTTATTTTATTCTCTTGCAGGTTTCAAGTGCCCCATTTGCTCCAAACTTGTTCTACCCGACGATTTGGAGTGCCATCTGGTCATATGCCTCACGAAGCCACGCATCAGTTATAATGGTATGTTAATTTTTTTCTCTCTCTCTCTCTCTCTCTCTCTCTCTCTCTTCTCTCTCTCTCACATCCAATTGAAGGGTGCTTACTTGACCAGTCTCCAAAACTATTACTACTTGCTTAAAATTCCTTTAGTGGACTACCTTCAGTTCACATGATCTCGCTCGAAGTGAGGGAACTTTTATAATGTAATGTAAGGTTGTCTTTCATTTGTATGTATAAAAATTTCTCACATTTACGTCTGATGCAGAACCACTGGATCAGTTTGAATAAAACTTAAGCTAATCCTCTCCAAGAGTTAGATTATTAAGAACAGTGAAGACAGGCAGAGGTCATTTAGAAATAGTTATCTTTTGAACTGCCGGACCAGATTGAACATAACTCACTCAAAATCTTCCTTGTTTCTGTAGATTAGAGTAGGTCTCAAGGACAGGGTTGCTACCTCAGTATGGGTCCAAAGTTGTACTCGGGAATGTGTGAAAAATGTAACAAATTTTCTCAGGAATAACTGAGCAACAGTTTGTCTAATTAATGTGTAATCATTCTCATGCATTGCTCATTCAACTTGGGTCCAAGCAACCCCAGGGGCTACAGTAGGGGCCCAGAGTTTCCTTGTGAATTTGTGGGAAAAATCCTGATCAAATACTCTCAAGTATGCTCCTTGTGGCTTAGGGGAGTTGTGGCCAGTGGTTGTCTTTTTTCCCATAATATGCGTTACAGTAAATCAAGGCCTATGATTTCCTACATCATTGATGATCTCTGGGTCTTTAAATTGGTTTTCACTTCCATTTTCAACCAGGATATTTGCAACCAAACCCCATTTGAAGATATCTGTTTGCACGAGGAGAGCTTGAAAAATGAAGTGTGGAAAAACAGGTCATTTTTCACGTTTGTAAAAGGTAATTGAAAGAGAAATCATGAAGAAAGAGGATAAAGATGTCAGCTAACAAAGAAGTTTGTAAAAGTTAATTAAGAGTGAAGTGATAAAGAAATGCACCTAAGAAATAACAAGGAAGCTGTCGTCGTAGCAACTGGGATATGTAATTTTTTTATAATCTTTAAATATGTTACATAGTCAGGGTTCTTTGCCTCCAGCACACAGTATATATCCCTAGTCTACACTAGCAGCAGGCCAGATTGGTTTTCATTATCAGTCACCTAGGAGAATTCACTCACGAATAAATTTCGACATATCATCATCTTTTACACGTTATCCACTTGAAAGTTTTTAAAGAAGTTACAAATTATTGGGTAAAAACTATAATTCTCTTTTATTAGAGACAAACTCTTTAGGGGCAACTCTGTGAGTTAAATAGTTGGACCTGATAATAGTGATAATGTTAATGTTGTTAATTTAAAATCCACAATTATATTAATAAACTATTATTTGACATAATTGTGGGTTTTAATGAGCAACAATTCAGTCACAACATTGCAAATTTTTTATCTTTAATAATAATAACAATACCAATAATAATAAAGTCAAATAGGACGACTGAGATAGAAAAAAATGATAATAGTAATAATAATTTAAATGTGCATATGAATATTTCTTAGTCTTTCATTTTGCTTTTTTTTCCTTGTCTTGTGTAATGAGAATTTGCATTGAATCTTGTCGATCTTTGGTTGATGACTATACATGCTGTTACATTTTAAATCTTTCACTATTTTATTTCAAAAGGAATTACACTAAATTCCTATATGACAAAAAAAAAAAGTATGTACATATATGCAGTGGATATGATTCATACTTATGTTGTGTTAAAGTAAAATTGCAGTAAATTTCAACAGTGCCATTGTATATGAATTCAATTTAGTCTTTTCCCCCTAAGCATAATGCGATTTAACACTCGGTTCATTATCCCATGATGATCAAAAGCTTCAACCCGAGGATTGTCCAAAATCTTTCCTATTTGTTTCATGGTCAATTTGCCCTCTTAAATGGCTGTCCAGTGAGAAACTGCTTCACTGCTCCAGGTAATTTTTCAATTTCAGTCATGTATATTAAATTTTTTACACTGATACCATGTACCCTTTTCCACTTGCCAACAAGAGAGAAAAACAAAAAAAGAAAAGTTGGCGCAATTCCACATCTAATCATAATTTGCTGGTGCAAGTTAGATGAAGGTTGAGTCAAAATGTTTCCCTCATTAGCAGTTAGGAGGAAGATTTGAAAGCGAAATTACTCCTTGTTTTTTTTTTTTTAAGATCCATTGTCCAAAATGGCATCACTCGGTTTAAGACTGAGATGGCCTGTGTTTGATCACGGGACCAGGAAAGAACACCACAGGCAAATTTCAGTGGCCATGAGTTTGATTCTCTGGCATTCCATTGAGGAGTTAGAGATGTGTATTTCTGGTGATAGAAGTTCACTCTCGACGTGGTTCGGAAGTCACGTAAAGCCGTTGGTCCCGTTGCTGTATAACCTCTGGTTCCATGTAACGTAGAAACACCATACAAACAAACACAGGCAAATTCACTTTTAAGTTCACTATGTTACTTTTAACCCATGCAGTGGAGTATATTAATTGTTAGTACTAGCTGACTGTTCTGGGTTCACCTAATTTTGGTGTAGTTGGTAGCACACTTATTATGCAATCAAGGAGGCATGTGTTCAATACCAGGATGGGGTAAGAACGATGTATACAAGTTTCCTATAGATCTAGTGTATCCCTTTTGGGCTAAAGAGCAATTTATGTTCTTGGCTGCTGGTCAACTGTTGTTGGCCACAGTGCGAGATGGGAAAAGATAACTGAAAGTCATCAAATCTGGGTGATCAGTGGTATTTGGAAATGTTTGCCATCATATCATGAGGAAGAACAATAGGACTTCAGTGAGTCTGTTCATCAGACTCCACTTTCCCTCTGTTCTTTTTCTCTGTTCCTTTCTTCTTTTCCTCATTCTCTTCCCCTCTGCTCAACTTCGAAAATAGAATTTCTTCATTGAAAACTTTTTATATATTTTTCATGACTTGGAAAATGAAATGGGCCAGAGGCAAAACAGGGGAAAACTTTTGCAACTTCTTCTTCCCTTAATTATCTGGCAAGTACCAATGGACTAATATCCGTCCTGAGCGGATTTTTATGGTTGATTGTTTTAATCTGTTTTTGGAGGGGAAGTGAGGGATGACGATTCCCTTTTTCAATCAGAATAAAGAAACTTTTGGGCAGTTTGACAGTTTTTGTAAATCTCTCTCTCTCTCTCTCTCTCTCTCTCTCTCTCTCTCTCTCTCTCTCTCTCTCTCTCTCTCTCTCTCTCTCTCTCTAAGACTTTAAAGAGAAAAAGAGAAATCAATGTACATGGATACTAAGTAGAACCATGGGATCGCTGGCTGACCTCTCCTTTCTACACTCTGCCCCTGTTGTACTCAGAATGTGACTTAGTTTGGTGATTATTTTTCTCAAGCTGTTTGTGAATGTAAACCTTTCATTATCTTTTTACAAGAAAATAATAAATCTCCTGTACAAGAAAATAATAAATCTCCTGCCTTATGGCACCCAGTGTTTGCAGATTACAGCCAACTTTGATCTGAAATTTTCTTCTTATGGACATCTTTTACACACAAAAAAAAAAAAAAAAAAAAAAAAGGCAACATATTTTTGTAGGATCAGTGAACTCCCTGTATTGGCAGGGGATGCATTCCAGATCCCCCCCCTCTTTTTTTTTCAAGTAAAGTAGTAAAGTCCATGAATACTTAAAAACTCTAAAAATGCTTATACTACTTGAAAATTTTAGCAGTTTCATCACAAAAAGTACATTTAGTCATGAAATTGATATGAAAATGCATTGTTTAGTGAATATTTCTCTGTGAAAAATACAGTGAATAATGGCTGAATCTGTTCCGTAGAGAAGCTCGCGAATAGCTGAGTCCGCGAATCTTTAGATTGCAAGTACAGGGGTTTACTGTATATTGTATATACTTAACACACAATTATTTGTTATGTGATTTTGAAAATGTGTTAATGGAAGTTTTAATGATATGCATTTTAAACTGTGTTATCATAGTGCTTTATGCATTTTTAAACTGCATTGCTAACCAGATTTAACAGAAGAAAATAGTGATTATGAATTTTTTGTTCTTTTCATCTTCACATTTGAAAAATTCATTTTCACAAGATTTTAAGGGTCATTGTTTGATTATCTTTATTTTTTGAAAAGATTTGCTTTATCAACCAGTTGCACAGCACGATTTCAGGTTTGAATTTTTGTTTGATGTTTTGGTCTGCCTTTACAGAGGATGTGCTGACGGAGGATAAAGGGGAATGTGTGATTTGCTTGGAGGATCTTTGTCAGGGAGACACGATTGCAAGGCTCCCTTGTCTATGTATTTATCACAAATCATGCATAGATGAATGGTTCCAGGTAAGGATTGCTCTAAATGATCACCCCTTTGCAAACCAGTTATTATACCTTATCTTATCTGTGTCATATATCGCCTGTAATGAAAAGGTTTGGCCTGATAAGCTCATTTTTGAGGGGCAAATGAGAGGGATTTTGATACATATTTCTTATTCATCTGTTAGCTTTTTCACTTGTATATATGTTCTCCTTGACAGTTTTATGCTTAGACACTACCCTACTTATGAACTTTCAGAGGTACAAAGAGATAGGGTCACATGTTAAATTTGTGATTGGAACAGTTTGCTGTTTTGTATATTTTGTCAATAAACTAACTAACTAAACTAAATTCTGTTCTTTACAAAAATTCGTACTAGCAGAGTAGGCACCCTGAGCAAAATGTATATGTAATCAATAAGAAAAAATCGTGCACTACGTATCAAAAATCAACTTACGAACAAATCAAGATACAAACGGCCGTTTGGAATGTAACTTTGTAGTTAGGGTAATGTCTGTATTCTTCATAAAAAATTTTTTATCCATACTCTTTTATTAAACTTCTATCCCAGTTTGCACTGTCCATCTTCTTGTTCACGATCATATCTTAATTTTTCACGGCTGCATTGACAGTCCTTCTTGAACCCTGTACTATCTGGTGTTTGCAAAAAAAGCTCATGCCCTGTCTTTTCAGTTAACCTATCAACTTTCATAGGATCTGAAATATTTTGTCTTGATATTTATATTCTTATGCTGCATCCACTTTACAAACTTTTATTTAGATATCAGCTATCAGGGGAATTTTCAGAAATTCTGTAAGTATTGGTAGTTTTAAGACATTCATTTCGAGCTGTAAACTTAAAAAACAACAGGTGATTATGTCCAGAGTAGCCATAACCATTAGATTTTTCAAGATATTTGTTATCCCATTATGCAAGGCTTTTATCACCATTTGATTGTTAATACTGTAATTAATAGAGAATTTACACCTAGCTCATTTTTTTAGTTGCTGAACTAGTATCCAGAACCTTATATTTATATAATGAAATGATTCTGGCACTGAGCTATTTTTTTCATGACTAAATTAAGATGGTTACTTATTTAAAAATAGGCAATTAGTAGTACACTATGTTTCAATACAAAGTATAAGTTTGATATCACTAGATTACGATGCCCAAAGTTAATGTGTGAGAATTTATCCAAGTGTATCTTCAGCACAATTATCGCAAGTTTTATAGAAAAGAATATTCACATGTTGTCTTCATTAAATTTGCCGTAAAGTCAATTTATTCGCTGCAGGGTGTGATTCAGTTACTGAAATCTCTTATCTGAATCAAGCTATGTAAACATCCATTTGAGCCAACCAAACCAATTTACTAACTAAGAGTGATCTTGAATGAAATATTAATGAAAGTGGCAAAGATATGTGGTATCCAGACACAAAAAGGTAGTTTTAGATCTCAAAGATTTCCATAACTTGGAAGAATAATGAAGAGGGTTGAGGAACAATTGGTCAGAAAAACAGTAGGATGAAGACCTATTGGAAGTCCAAAGATGTGGAAAAAGTGATAGTTGAAGGCGTAGACATAGACCTGGTAGGATTTAAGGCAGACAGACCACAAGATGAAGGAGAGTGGAGAGATCTCATTTCCAGTTTAATCCCACGAAGAGAAAAGGTGATAAAAAAAAACGTGATGATGATGATGATGATTGTGAGCAATAATATTGGCACTAATGGTTACTTGCACTCTATAGTTGTTCATATATGAAACAAACCCCCAGTCTTGACATTAGGATAAATCTTATAGTGCCAGCTGGAAACTTGTAAAGTTAAACAAAAATTGTGTGTGCATTTTTCAGTAGCTTTAGAGGAGGGAGATGCTTCTACAAATTAAAGATATTCCAAAATACAGTATGATGTGGCTTTTTTACTATATTATTAGTTAACTGTACTAGTTTTTTTTTGATGCAGAAGTGGTTCATCACCTTGAATCTATATTTGTTCATGTATTGTAATGGAATTGAACAATTTGATATGACATGACGTAGTCTGTGTAAGGTTTTACTTTATTTTAGATAGGCATCGAATTTGAAGACTTGTCTTTTTTCTTAGTATATGAGGGGTTTATGTACTCACCAATTGTAAGTATCAGTGAATGTTGTTTGTAAATGTTAATTGTGAGTATTATACATTGTGGAACTAGAGAAGTATTTACTAACACAGATGAGAGACTATAGGTTAATTAATTGCAATTCGCCTTTTGCAGGTGAATCGGTCGTGTCCCGAACATCCATATGACTGAGCCATTGCACATTTTTGATCGTCACAAGAAAATGCCTACGTGCCATTATTGTTGTTTGTGCCAGTTGGGAAGCATCGGAGGAATAGGGATGCTAACCCACGCCATTAGGAGGGGAGGACATAATTCCTTTTTACTTTTGTCGGATACTGTAACTTGACAAAGGTTGGAAGCAGTGTTAAGAAATATGAAGCCCCATTTGACTGCGACTGAACTTCATGAAAATTTTTGTGACCGAATAAGTGAGATATGAGTGAGTGTTATAAAACTACAGTGACAAATTATGTGATCCCAGGTACATCATAAGAGTTATTTGATGTCGAACAATGAAGTTTTGCGGCTTCATTATTTTGTTTTGTTGTTTTCCTGGGAACAGGAATTTACAAACTAAAACTCCAGATGTACTGTTTTGTGGCACTGTGTGTGCCAATTCTTGAAAGTGACTTGAGTGAAATTTGATTTTGGATGTGTATCAATGATAACATCGAAAAATGCAGAGTTGACAGATTGTGTGATGCCATAGTTAATGCTGATGAATGGGTCTTCTATCCAGCGGTAATTTTGTTTTTCAGAAGAATATTTTGTAAATTGTATACATCTCCCTGTGTTATAGAAGACTTGATACGTTTTATAAAAAAAAGGCTTTTTCCTCAATTCGATATTATTGTCAGTCTTCAGCAGGTTCAGTCAAGCTTTTTAGGTACGTATGCCCTTCCAGTTTTCAGTATTGTACTCTTGAAGACAAAATACAGTATATTGCTCTTAATTTTGTTTGCATTCTACAAAGCATTTCAGGACCTAGAGAGTTAAGGAGAGTTTTGTAGTACTGTATATCTTGACAGTGGTTGTATAAGCTGCTCAGGTAATAGATTAGAATGCAGTACTGCCGTGCAAGGAGTCGGCTCAAGGTGAGGGTTAAGTAATACTCACGTCCATGGTTGATGATATGATGCCTTAGCTGATTAACTAGAGATGTTTCAGCAAATTCAGTGCTGTACTTTTGTCAGTCACTTTAGAACATTATCATTATTATTATTATTATCATAGCCATACCTTTTAAAGACATCTTTAGCTTGCCTCTGTTGAATGGAGGAAGCGACCTGTGGTCCCTCGTTAGTGAAAGAAATCCTATTATTTTAACTTATGTTTCTATTTAGGATGAGCTGGTTTCATGCTTATCTTCCAGATTTTTAGATTAGTAGAGAAAAAAGCTTATGAAGGAGCACTTTATCTTTGCCAGATACCTTAGAAAAGTTCTAAATTATTTGTTTCCTTTTTTCCCCCTCCCCCACGTTCCTCGTGATACGAAATAGGAGTTGAGTCTGGTGCATTAGTCACGTGTACGAAGCCGATTTTGTTTTTGTACCAGGATTAATAAGCTCAGAGTGTAAGCCCTTTCTCCAATGATGAATTAATGTACCGCATATTGTGGTTAGCCCTAAGGACCTACAATAAGAATGCCTCAAGGCATAGAACAGAAACCTTTCAATTTTAAGTGATGGCTGTCTCATGCTTTACCTCACCTTTGGATGAATAGTATGGATTATCCTTGTAATTATTAAAGCATTGTGCTCATTGCAACGATGCATTGTGGTCACCACCGCTCTTGTGAAGAGACCCATGGCTACGACCAGCAGCATCGGCAAGTCATTTTCTAAACAATTTTTCCCCACGGTTTTATTTGAATTGAGTGAATATCAGTGCAGTCTTTCATGTTGCTGCTTAAAGAAAATTTCCTTTCATTAATCAAGGTTTTTCTTAACATGGGTGGGGGCTTTTTTTGTATTTGCTTCAAGAGGCACTAGGGTTTGTGATGTTTTGATTATGATGATTGCAAGCCTATTGCATAGCCTTCATGTGTCTGTCTGTTTGTCCTGTGATTTGAAATTTGTTTTGAATATAATGTATACTCTAAAGTTTTTGAAGTATTGCAGTGGCTACTGCTTAATCCAGCATTTATTTTTAGTTTATGTTGATTTGTAGTTTGTTACTAATTAGATATATTGTTTACTAAAGAAAATCACATTTTTAGAGTCATAAGGAAGAATGTGATGCATTATTTGTGAGCCTTTGGGTAGGGATGGTAAAGGTAGGTTGACTTGGTGGATCTCAGTTGTAAAACTGCTTGATTTTCATTGTTCAATTTGGGCATTTGTTTCTATCTTGTAAACACACTTTATTGTAATTTAAACCTGACAATGTTTAGTTCAAATACCATTAGTCATATTAGCAGATAATTTTATTTAGACTCATTAACAAATAATTAGGAATTTAAGAGTTGATTAGCAAATGTTAGTTGAATTTCCTGTTAAGTAAGCTTGTTTGATCTTTGGTTCTTTTTGACAATGGATATCATTGTCCGTTTTTCTTGAATTTTGGACAGAGTCAGATCTCTGTGAACTGTATTAACATGTGGCATTATTATAAGGGAATGTGTATTATGATATGATACAGTCGCTGGTTTTAAAGTTATTTTGGCTACGTATAAAGGAAAAAGCTTGGTGTAAATAGATTAGATAATTTTGTAATCAAAACTAGAAATAAAAGTACGTAGGTGTGTGTCTACATTAGGGTATGGTATATACATAAAAATTCGTTATTACAAGCTCTAACTGTGATTGAATAGAATTATATTAATTGGTTGTCCAATGGAAGTTTATCAAATTGGTTTTCGACTTGATATTTACATTTATTTTTTCCTTTTATCTATCTCTACAGTCAGTATTGTCTCCGTACTCGTGGCAGTAGATCTGTCACCAATTGGCCTATGGTTGTCTTGTATACTAATGCTGTTTGTGATTTGGCCTTAATCGTCTTAGTTGTCGATAAGAATTTAACTTAGGATTGGTAATTTAGTGCAAAGAGCATGAACATTTTAGATTTTAATGGGAATTTACACTTTTATACTTTGGTAAGGTGGCTGTCCACTATATCAATCTTGAGTATAAGGTACTATTTTGACACACAACCCAAAATTGGTACTTTAACATACAGCATATATTTGTGCATATAAAAACAAATCATTGCTTTTGGAGTGGGTGATAGTGAAAAATTCAGAAGATGGCTCTGACATCATACATGTATGGCTTTTTGGCAATCCTTGGTGGTCTGTTGGCTCCTTGATGATCCAGTGGTTGATAACACACTGAACAAGTGAATTATAGTGACTAGAAATTTTTTGTTTTATTTTTGTGCATTATTTTTGGGCCCCATTGGCTCCATGCCTGAAGGTTGTATATATTGGTTGTCCTTCATATTTCTTCTGCCACTTTCCTTTCTCAGTCCATTTGTCCCTCCCTTCCAAACCTTTCTTGATGGGATGCCTCAATGACCTTTTTGATGCTTCATCTTCCCCTTTGTTATTTTATGATGATGATGTACACCTTTTTTTAATCATACTAACCATATTGAATCTGCTGTAAACAAGCAAACACAGACGAACATATACACACACATCAGTAAGTGAAAGAAGCAAAGGCATAGCTGTGTGAATCAAGAGACTTGCGTTACCATTTGTCGGGTTTATACAGTTGCAGTGATTTGCACAGCCGTGCCAGAACCCTCTCATATCTTAAGCGTATCATTAGAGTGGTCTGTTGATCAAACCCCCTTTGTAGCTGTCTGTCTGTCTGTCTGTCAGCTTTTTTTTCTCCCCTCTATCTTTTAATTTTCTTTTGAAACTACTAGTAGCGTCAGTGGTAAGTTGCTTTGGCGACCAACTTCTCACCAGCAGGTCACGAGTCTCGTTTGCCTTGTGTCTGTCCGGAATCATATCTATTCCAGCTGAGCTGTACCACGTGTTTCTTACCAAGTTGTTTTCTTACGTTGCATGAATTCACGTTCACATGTGTATCATTGTATAGTTCCAGAGTATTTTATTACCCCATAAGATGTACTGTATATTACACTAAAGGTGCAATGATTTGATATATGTTGTAGTTTTGTATATATATATAAATATATATATATATATCTATATTAGCCATAGTAATCAAAGACAATTGGCATAAAACTATCCAGATGTTTCATTATGGAAAATTTTCCAAAATTGCTGTGGAAATTTTTGAAAGAAAAAAAATGTGATTTATTCTTTTAGTTAAAGATGAATTTTGTACACCGCAGTGTCGCTGAAAATTATGTACAATAATAAAGGCTGATGAATGTGAAATGGCTTTTTAATTCCTTTTGAAACTTTGAATTCTCTTGTCTTTCTGAAGCTCTTGTCTGGCAAGTGCTGAGACATTCTTCAACTGGTAATTTATATTACTGTATAGCAATAATAATGGCATTCAGTGGAAGCATTTGTAGTTTCATCAGATGTTTCCTTTTGGGATATACTTGTATTGTATCACAAACCTTTCATGTACAGTATCAAAATTATTTTATGATACTGACCTTGCAAAGTGACCTTCCTTACAGAGCAATATGGAGTATGTTTTCAGGTTGTATTTTGATTGTATTGTCAGTCAATTTTCTTTTAATCAAATTTATTCAGTAGTACCATTTATTCCATTATACAGCTTGCTTTGTTGTGAATATCCAAACTCATGTATATGAAGTGCAGGTGATTTATGTACATTTTATACTTAGTGAAGAAATTGTACAGATAATTATTACTTGCATTACAGACAAGCTATCTTTCAAAAGGACATGTCCACCCATCACACTGTTGATAAAGATCTGCACAGATGGTAAACTATTTTTCACTGCTATTAAAAAAGTATTCAATGATGATTTTCCTTTCAAGTGTAATCTGCATAGGAACCACTACAGAAAAGAGTCTTCTGGATATGACACTTTCTCAATCAGTTTGAGTAGCAAGCTTTGCTGGTAGATTTTAGCAGAAGAGACTGGTGTCAGGTTGTGTTTCTGCTTGACAAAAGAGAAATATGAACTTCTAATCTAAGCAAGTGGTGTACATCAGTGTTCTGTTGGGGCCATAGTACTACTGTTTGGGGTCATTCTTGCGACTGAATGACTCACTGACTGGCCATCATCAGTAGTAATTATGATCATTAAAGATTTCCTCTACTTGTTTGAATTTTAAAAATTGTTTGAAGGTGGTTTTACATATGTGTACAAAAAATTAAGATCTGTAATTCAGACACTACACATATGTGTACAGTAATTGACTTTGTATTAAAATTAGGTTTTTAGTTTGCTAATGTGCCTTGAAATTACAAAGAAGGATTTCCTGGTAGGTTTTTCATAAGCTAGTAACATAAGTATGCAATAGTTCAGACAAAGTAACAAATTCACTCATTAAATTACAGAACTTTAAACTCAAAAAGGTCCCAATGCTTGGCCTAACTTGTATATTCCATTCCATTTCACATTATGTGAACAGTGTGATATATATTGGAAGTGAATATTGTACAGCATTTAGTCTTGCTCTCCCTAGTCTCACTGAACAGTATTCGATTGGCTGTAATCATAAGCACTTTGTTATAACTGATTCTTTGACATCCCTAATGTTTTTACAGTTACAAGTTTGCAGTAATTTCATGTTATTTATTGTGCTTTTTTTTTGCTGTGCTACTACATTGATCTTGGTTATCAGACCTGGAAGGGGACCCTCTGAAAATCTAGAAATAGTGGTAGACCAGTAAAGATGTATCTAGTTCATTAATATGCTGAGCAGATGTTAACTGTTGACTTTGCAGATCAAATGGGGGAGAGAAGTTCCTGTAACCTTAAAACAGAACCCTCAAAAAAAAAATAAAAAAGCCCAGCTTAATTAAAGCAGAGACAAGATATTTAAACTGTGAAGTCAGGTAGATAGTGACACAGTGTTCCTAATTTCATTCCTTATGAGATTGAAAAATCCGTAATGACAGACTAAAAATCAATAGTAGTCGGTTAGCCGAAATTAGATAGATATAAATGTTAATGAAAATAAGCAGCATTTTCCATAATTGTTTCCAGTTCAGATTTATTTATTTTTTGCAATGCACACTACTTCTGCACAGTTGAGAAACACGTTCAAGCAAGGACACTTGCACATGTCTAACACTTTAAAAACGGTCTCAGTTGAACTTAACCTCAAGATTCACAACTCCAGTCATCAAAATAGCTCCGTATGATTTACAAATAGATTGGAGAATAGGACTAGAGGTTACCCACGCAGTTCTTTCGCAACTCGAACTAGAGCCTCATCAATGACACATTTCAAGTAAGTAGTAGTCTGGTTTTTAAAACACGGGTCATGCAGGATGGTTGTAGAAAGTTTATGAGCGCAGAGAAATTAGTGAATTAAACTTGTGGTACCAATGACCATTATTCATCATAGGTTGTTTTAGGGACCTTACTATGTAGCTAATATATATATTGGGCCTACTATGTAGTTCCTACTGAAGGGAAGCACCAACCAACGGGTATACCGTAATTAAAAATCAGGTACATGTTTCACGACGATCACCAAATGAAAGTGTTCATTGTAGATCAAATAACAAAGTATTGGTATGGTTTAGATATTAAAATCAGTATTGAAATGACCCAAAATACTTTTGTTTATTAATTTGTTTAGGACACGTCAAGGATTACGGAGTGAAGAACTGTGTCGGGCCGGTGATTTTTGTATTTATGGATCAGTTGTCTGTGACCCATTTGATAATTATATTTCCAAGTAGTGTAACTCAAGGGATTTATTTAGTTTTGCTTTATACCATTAATAAGGTATTAATTTTGAATAACTGTGCAAAATTACTATGAAATCACTTTTCATATAGACAATAAATTACAAGAGTAAACTTGAATTGAGTAACGGAACCAGTGTCTGTGACTCTGAGTCTGAGTAAGTTGAAGTTCCCGATTTCCCGTCCGCTCCCAGTGACTGCTAGGATGTGGAATATACGGCTTTATACACTGTACTTAGTCCCTGATTGTGTGAAGCAAGTGAGTCGTCTCGTTTATAATGTACTGAGTGAGTAAACCCAAGTTACCCAACATGATTTGCTTTCCTTTTGTGTGAAATACGCAAATCTTTGATCACCCTGTGGTATAGGCCTAGGGCCTAGGCGTATTTTCTGTCGGCTGAGGCCTCCCATTACTTAATTGTATTTCGGTTATGAAATCTGACCATTTAAGCCATGTTTTTTATTTATTACTTTTTTTTGTTTTGTAAGCTATATCAGACCTCTATTGTTGGTGTAAACCATGTTTTTTTTCAATTTTATTTTTTTTTTATTTTGTAAGCCAGTCGTTTTTTGTGTCCCAACCTTTCCGTATATTGCAGTTATGAGGTCGACTCTATTGGGAGACCAATCCAGTTTTTTTGTTTTTCAAAGGAAGAACTTAAAACTAATAAATTGCACCAGTTGGAATACTCATTGTTGAAACGACATCATAGGCTACCTGAAAAACACATCGATAACAAAAAGCCTTTTTACAGTTCCTCAAAATATGCCACAATCTTTCCATCCCACTAAACCTAACGAACCTAACCTAGGCCTAGATCAGTTCATTGTTATTTGAGGCATTCATTGTAAATATTGCTGTTTTGATTTTAACGTTTTTTAAAGATGATGGAGAATGTGGAGACGACTAAAAAGGCTTTGTTTAATCTTACTTTCCCATGCATCCTGGTTTGACTATCTGAAAAATAACTTAACCTAACCTAACTGTGGGTGCCAGAGTTTTACAAGGTTATGTACTTCAACCCCATGAGACCCACCCCCCACCCTCCTCCCAAACCATTTAGCAACTTGGACCCCCCCCCCCCCCCCCCCCCCCCTTTTGTAACTTTACCTAGAGGACCGACCATAAGTTATGAAAGAGGAATATAGAAATATGCCTCACGCTAATCTTGCACATGGGGTTCTGTTTGGTGTGGGATGCACCCATCTACCCCTGAGCATGTTCCTGACATAGCCTCCTCCTCTTGTTCAGGATTAAATGATTCTTGTAGGTATAAAAACTTGATGACTTTACAAAAGCTTATAAGAATTTTCTCTAAATGTTGTTTATCAGTTATTAGGGATGTTTCCTATGGTTTCTTTTCTGCAGTCCATCAACCATGAAGGCATAGGTACACTGGTTTGTTCTAATCTGGCCCTCAGGAATTCCCAAGATGGTTTTGGATGAATAATATATCACTTGGTAACTTAAACTTTTGTACTATCTCCTTCATTCATATTTCTGATATTCATTTTCATTTAAACATCACATTTCTATTGTCAACAAAATAACTGAAGGTGGGATTGTTATCAGTTTAGGGAGGAAGATGAAAATTACCCGAGATACTGTGGCAGACATTCTGGCTCCAAAAAAAGAAAAAAAAAAGAGAAAAAAATAAGATGACTACTACCATATGTACCCAACAAAATGAGTGATGTCATAAGTAAGGGTGGAGTTTGTTTTATATCTTTTTTTTTATAACCTATTATTGTCTGCTACTTTCAAGTGAACACTATATTTTTTGGAAGATTGAACTTAAAGTCAGTGGTTCTTGTGAGCTTGTTCCATACGACTAGGGTTCACCTTCTGAACAATAATTGTAACATAATATAATATAATATAATAATAATTTGTTTCTCAGATTTTGGTCATATAGCTTGTCATACGTAGGTTATGACCTGTATATATATCTGGTGTTTTTCAGAAGTAAGTGTTACAGTCAGGGCCGGATTTAGGCATGTGGAGGCCCCTGGGCAATCTGTGTGTGTGGAGGCCCACCCTGCTTTAGGCGGGTGGCAAGCGAAGCAAGGATGTTAAGCAGAGTGTGGTACGCGTTAAAGCCTCTCTCTCTCTCTCTCTCTCTCTCTCTCTCTCTCTCTCTCTCTCCTCTCTCTCTCTCTCTCTCTCTCTCTCTCTCTTCGTTAAGAGTATCGTACGTGTCAAAGTCCGTCTCTCTCTCTCTCTCTCTCTCTCTCTCTCTTCTCCTTTTATGGGACTTTTATACATTTGTAATGGATACATTTTCTAATACAGATAAATTCCATATCTGCAAATAAACCCACGACCTAAGTGGACAAGCGGGAGTTATACATTCGGTATAGATAGACTCGGGCGCTCATGGTTTGATCTGCATTTGGGAGGGGGCAATGCCGCCCCCTCCCAAGTGCCGCCCTGGGCGACCGCCCATAGGAAGAACCGCCACTGATTACGCAGAAAATGGTACAAATACATACATTCAATAAATAAACTCACAGAAACCAAAAAATATATAGAAATATTTGAAGTCAGACTTACCTACAAACCGTCCCTTCCGATTTTGTCAACCAACAATGCATTCAAAAATAGATAGGAGGTAATTTTAGGGGTAACTGTAAACATAGCCTAAATTTCTAATAATATCACTTTTTTTTTACTATGGTTTACTGTAGTTTTCCGTGATGAAGAAAGATGAATCATAAATATCCACAATTTTGTTTTATTCCTGACTAAAAAACTTTTATTCCTTATATATTTACTGAAATTAAAAATTATTAAAGCCTGGGTCCTTTTTTTGAGGGCCCCTAAAATGTGGAGGCCCCTGAGCTTATTCTTAAACACATCTACGCTCACTCCTGACATATTCCTCAGATGAGCTGGCAACGCATTGAATAGACGCTGCATTATCGATGCTGGTGCGTAGTGGATTAATGTCCTGTGTGATTTCCTAATTTTTTTCTGGTATAGCTTTGGGCACTATTAATCTACCTCTGCTTGCTCTTTCTGATATTTTTAGTTCCATGATGTTTTCGGCTATTCCTTCTATCTGTTTCCATGCCTGAATTATCATGTAGCGTTCTCTTCTCCTTTCTAGACTATATAATTTTAAGGATTGTAGTCTTTCCTAGTAGTCAAGATCCTTAACTTCTTCTATTCTAGCTGTAAAGGACCTTTGTACACTCTCTATTTGTGCAATATCCTTTTGATAGTGTGGGTACCATATCATATTGCAATATTCAAGTGGACTACGAACATATGTTTTATAAAGCATAATCCTGTGTTCAGCTTTTCTTGTTTTGAAGTGCCGTAACAACATTCCCATTTTTGCTTTACATTTTGCCAATAGAATTGCTATTTGATCATTGCATAACATTTTCCTATTCATCATCACACCAACGTCTTTAACTGCTTCCTTATTTGTGATTGGCTCATTATTAGATCCCCTATATGCATATAGCTTGCCTTCTCTGTCTCCATAATTCATTGATTAAAATTTATCAGAGTTAGATACCATCCTATTTACCTCTGCCCAATCATATACTTTGTTAAGGTCTCTTTGTAGCGCGTTCCTATCTTCATCACAAGTTATTTCTCTACTTATTCTTGTGTCATCGGCGAAACTGTTACTCACTACTGAGTCCTTAACATTACTGTCTATGTCTGCAATCATAATAACAAACAGTAATGCAGCTAACATCATACCTTGTGGCACACCGGATATTACCTTAGCTTCATCCGATTTCTCATCGTTTGCAATAACTATCTGTTTTCTGTTGTGTAAAAATTCTTTTAACCATCTTCCTACTTCATTCACTATATTATGTTTTCTAATTTTCTTCGCAAATATATTATGATCTACCTTGTCAAAAGGTTTTGCAAAGTCTAGATAAACCACATCTGTTTCATTTCCCTTTTCATATTTTTGTATATGTTCTCACGGTGGACTAACAGTTGGGTTTGTGTACTTTTTCCGGGTACGAAACCATGTTGTCCTATATTAAACAAATTATTATATATTAAATGTTTCATAATATTTTTCTTCATTACCCTTTCATACACTTTCATAATATGTGATGTTAGACTCACAGGCCTATAATTACTTGCCTCTAGTCTTGATCTACTTTTGAAAGTAGGGGTAATATATGCTAATTTGTGCTCATAATAAATCTTGACTGTATCTACACTTTGTCTTGATAATATTGCAAGTGGTTTTGTGATAGAATGAACTACTTTCTTTAACAAAATAGCAGGGATACCATCAGGCCTAGCTGCAGCTTCATTTTTAATTTCATTAATAGCCTGCACATTATCAGCTTCATTAATATCTATGTCTGCTAAATATTCACTATCTTCATTATCAATTCTAGGGGTGAATTCTCTCTTATATCGTTCTGCCAATATGTTGCATATTTCCTTTTTTTTTCATTCGTTAATCTCCCTTCAATTCTTAGAGGGCCTATTTCTATTCTTCTTTTATTCATCTTTTTTGCATACGAGTTCAATAGTTTGGGGTTTTGCTTGATATTTACCAGGGTTTTTTCTTCCAAGTCCCTTTTTTCATTTTCTTTTGATTGTATAATCTTTTGTTCTGCATTTTCTATCTTACTTTTTAGTTCGATCACTTTCCTTGCATTTTTTTTCTTTTGCATGACCTTTTTTCCACTTTCTGATTTTCTGGAACAAGATCCTTCTGTCTCTTGGCATGCATGACTGATGTTTGCTTTTCTTCTTCGGTATATATTTATATCATCACTTTCGAAAATGTTATCCCAATCTTTGTTTAATTCTTCATTTATTTCTGACCATTTTATATTTTTACTGTAGAAGTTGTATTTTCCATATCCTTCCCACTTTTTCATTTCTTGCTTATCTCTGTTTTCACTTACTTTGAAATGGACTGTTATTTCTATGACATTATGGTCTGAAATACTCGCATCATAAACTATTATTTCTTTAAAATAATTCACCTCGTTCACAAATACTAGGTCTAAAGTATTTTCCTTTTCTTGTTGACTGGTGATTTATTTGTTGAATGTTGTATTCCAGTAGCATATCTAATAGCTTTTCGAATTGCCTCTTATCATCTGCACTACTATTACTCTCTCTTTATATATATATATATATATATATATATATATATATATATATATATAGATATATATATATATATAAATACAACCACAATCTCTTATTCGTTCTTTCCAGTCTACAAAAGGAAAGTTAGTCTCCGGAAAGGAGAATAGTCCAGTCCTTGTGATTTCTACATATAGCATCCAATTTTTCTATTATTATGTCAAACTCTTTAGTATTAGGGGGTCTATATATTACTATGTTCATTAATTTTTCAGATTCAAATTCTACCGCTATTAGTTCACATTCTGAGTTACTATATTTCTCATATATTTTTCCTTGTTTTTTGTCTTTCCCATATATTGCGGTTCCCCCTTGATTCCTATTTTTTCTATCTTATCTATAAGTTTGGAACCCTTTTATTTGATCGTCATTACCAGTCTCTTGGGAATACCAGGTTTCACTTATATTCATTATATCTATTTTCTTTTCAATTTGGGTTAGTTCTTCTAAGTACTCTATTTTTCTTTTTGAGTTACTCGTAACTAAACCCTGCGCATTCATCACTATGATGGTTGCATGTTACCTCCTTCATTTAATATGGGTAATAATAAGGATTTTCCCACGTCTCTTTCCTTTTCTGGTATGTTGTTCTTTTCTTCATTTCCAGAAATTCTGACATTAAAAAATCCAACTTTTCCATAATATTTGATCTTCCTTCATCATAATTATTCATTTTGTCTCTGAATCTGCAATTTTCTCCGTATCTGCAATATCCCCTAGCATCGTACATACAGTATTTATCTCTTGAGCTGAAGTATCTTGGAGCTGATGCTTGGAAATTCTTTGCTGACACTCCATATCACGGTGATGGCTTGCTTTTTTCCTTCACCTCATGTTCTTTGTTCCTCTCTTTATTTGTTTCTTTCCTATTTTGGATTTTATTATTTAATTGATTATTTAATTGATTTTGATTCATGGCTACAGGGTGCATATATTTACATTTTTTGTCGAACTTACATCCTTGTCCTTTTAGGTTTTTGCATATTTTTGGATGTAGATCTCTGCAATCATCCTCATAGCTGTCTAGGTATGCACATTTACCATAGATTTCATAGTTGTGACATACCTTGGGATGTTTGTAGTAACATCTTTCTCCGAATCTGCAATTCCCTCTTTTCAAAAGGGTGCAGACTTTGTCTTTCTTGTCTATTTTTTTCCTCTTTCCCATCAGTGTGCAGATCTGGGTAGAGCCTCTTCGGGATTTTCTTTTGTGTTGTCATGTCGTAATTTATTTCTTCGTACGTATGCTGCTTGATTGCCTCATATGTAGTATCAATGAGTATCTCTGCATCCATACTCTTGTCTTGTTCTTTGTTTTCTTTAATTTTTTCTGTCATATCAGTTATGTTTTATTCTCTTCTGTTTTCATCTTCTTCATCCTCAACTATTTGTACATTAAGTCTTGATTTAATAACATTGTCTATCCATGATAGACATGTTGAGCAAAATATTCTGGTATCCTTACTCGTATTTTGCATTACTTCAGCACATTGAGGATGCGTTGGAATGTGAATGTTGCACGCAGAACATTTTCTGATCAGGTTTTGTGGATTAACTATGCTATACCACACCTTACACAGTTTGCATACTTTTGGCATTCTTTTTCCTATTGCATCAATTAGTATATTCACAATGTTTACCTTATTCATTTTCTTTGTCGGAATATGTTGATTGATGTAAATTTTCTTTATGAGTCTCTTGACCACTTGGATTTTATTTAGAACTTCTTCAATTATTTTCAAGATTTTTCTGTTGATTTGTTCCAGTTTGAAGGATCATATCCTTCTAATATGTCTATGAATGCTTTTGTATCTTTTTGATTAGGGCTCCCTTCCTGCTACCTCATCATATTGCGAATCTGCTAGACAGGCAAGATTTCGACATTTCTTTCCACAGTTGGAACTTACTGCCATCTTGATCTGATTTACAATATTTCACTGGATAAACTAACTTAGTAGATGCTTTATCCTACTATTTTCACACTAATCTTATCACCGACAGTTCATGAACACTTCTAGAAGTTTTTTATTTCTAGACGTATGTTAAACGCATGAAATCAGATTGTGTGCGGGTACATCTCACCAAGCAAAATGGCACTATTCGAGAGAGAAAGGGTGGATGATTTGCTTAACGAGGCAGTCTCTCTCTTGAACTCCTCTTTTTTTTTTTTTTTTTTTTTTTTTTTTTTTTTTTTTTTTTTGTATCTTCTCCCTGTCCTTTTTTGTTGTTCCCGGCGTGACCTTATATTGAATATTAACAGTTGTTCATATGGTTATTTACTGGGCACAGTGCATGTTTTTTTTTTTATCTTTTATTTGGGAGATGTTAGTGTTAATTTTTCTGGATTGGGATTTGTGTGTATATAAATCCATCAGTGTTATTGAGGTCGGGTAGAATCATAAAGTATAAGTGCTTTTGTAAAGAGAGCAAAATGGCGGACGCAAGTGGTACGTCGACTCTGCTTCATCACATTACAAATGTCAGTGCGTGCATTAGTCCATTTCGTGGAGTCGTAGATGGAGTTCTTTCGCAGCTATTACAAATCTTCATTGAAGGTGTAAATAATTATTTAAGTGCAAAAGGGATAAGAGATGATTTAGAGGCATTCAGAGAGGCGAAAGCTTTTGTTAGATTTCAATAAGGGTGATCTATCCTTTTGTTGCAGGAGTTTTCAATATGCAAAATGTCGAACCTGGGCTGATTTGCAAGCATTTTTAAGAGCAGCTTATGGCTCAAAGGAACACGGGGATATGGTGAGAGATCTCAGAGGACTAGATAAAATACGGAAAGGCACAACTAGCCTCGTAGAACTTAGTTCAAAACTCTTTGACTCAGCGGGAGAATGGATAGAAAAATTGAAAACATCTAAGTGGGTTAAAGGGGGTAGTGTCTCACTGGACAATTTAAATAAGCTGATCCATTATGCGATGCTCTTGCACGACGTACAGGACGCAATAGTGGATAGTTTTGATGAAAAGATTGAACCTACATCAGACGAAGAATTAATTTATGCCCAAATTCAGAAACATGTCTAAATGTCCCACTGTAGATAGTACATTTTTTAATGGGACCGGCCCGAGAAATAGGTGCAGAGAGACAGATTTTTCTTCTCCCCGTTTGTGTGCAAAAGTTGAATATAAGAGAAGATCGACCGATCAAAGGCAACAGCAGTTGCGTTGCTTCAATTGTAATAAACTAGGGCACCCAAAGAAAATGTGTAGTCATATATTGTGGAATGTGTAAGATTGCGGATCACTATTGGCAATCTTTTCCGTCTCAGATACGGAAAGATGCGAGGCCTACACCTCAAATATGAGAACTTCCCAGGCGGGTCATTTAAGAAGGCAAAGGGATCAGCGAAATTTTCGGAAGGCCGATCAACAAAAAGAGTACAGATGATTAGTACGTTTAGGCACATACTTAACATAATGTATTGATATTGACTTGTAAACATTGATTGCAAATGCCAGCAATATGAGGGGGAGACTGTTTCCGTTCCTCTCCAATGAACGTAGCATCATTCAGGTTAGGTTAGGTTTGACAAGGGAGATTATGTTAGGTTAGGGAAGTGCGCTTACAAGGTTAGGCCATGACCCATTCCTGAATAATCACAAAAAAAGTATTGTCACGTTTGGTAAGGTTCATGAAATTATTAAGTCCATCTACAACCCATTCCGGATTATAGCTCTCCTAGGGAGGAATGTCATGATAGGTGTAGTTGCTTGGTGGGGAGCAGGTGGAGGGAGGCTGCCGCCGTTGGTAAGACCATAACTCTTCTCTGAAGCCATTGCAGTAAAAGTAAGCTTGGATAAATTTTTTGTTCATGCTTCTGCTACCAAAATCCCCCGATAGCGAGGCATAGGTGTTTTTCTTCACCAGTTGCAGTACCCGCCTTCAAAATTCAGACAAAAATAGTGTACAACCGCGTGGAATTGGTCCAAGTTTCGCGATATCTGCTGATGTCAGAATGCTTTTCTAGGGTCACATGTCTGCAAAAGCTGTGTTTAAGTAACGGGGATGTTCATCAGTGATTCAGTAATGATTTGGTATTTATAGATCTTTAGCCTTCTGGGATGCAACCTGGTGTATTATAAAAAGAATACTTCTCTTGCATTTTCCCATATATATACAGAATGCATAATGCAAGGTTGGAACGGTCTTAAAGGCCGTTAACCTTCTGGGATGCAACCTGGTGTATTAGAAAAAGAAAACTTCTCTCGCATTTCCCCTTTTATATGATACAGAATGCATGATATTAGCAAGGTTGATGTTCAGGTTCAGATTTCATGAGGTCACCTTTTGGGGCCGGATTTCTGAGGCTTTTGTAACGTCTGGAATTTGCTCGTTGAATATTATATTTCTCCAAATATAATTGCGACTTCAGATCACGTTCATCGCTCTTTGTGTGCATGCGCATGATTATTACTCCAGAATATGAGCGTGTTTTATGGTCTTTTTGTGCATGCTTGCATGATTCTCTCTCTCTCTCTCTCTCTCTCTCTCTCTCTCTCTCTTTAACTGTTACTGCTTGTAAATGTATACCATCTTAATTCCTGTAAGAATAGTACGAAATAATCCTCACCTACCCCCCCCCCCCCCCCCCACACACAAACCACCACTTCCTTAGCGGGCAGGACCCATGCATAATACCCTCTCTCGCTTTGACTTAATCTGCTGCGAGATGGAAGTTTCATAAATGAATTTTTAAATAAGTGCAAAACGAAAGTCTAAAAGTGAATTATGCGTAACGAACAAGTACGTGCGTTCAAGTAGCTGCTATAAGGCTTACGAGTCTCGATCGTTTATCACTGTCAGAAAGAACTTTGATCTTTTGTTCGCTATTTGAGTCCCAGGCAGGCTGCTATTATTACCATTAGTAGTACTAGTATTACTAGTGGTAGTACTAGTACTAGCGGTACGCTTAGTAGTTGCGACAGGGTGTTTTTACTGTTATATCTAAGCGTCTTCATCCCAAAATTATACGTATCTCATATGCTGTCAAGCTTAGATCTTGATAATCCTCCGATTGAACATGCCAAGAATTTCTGCAAGCCCTGTCTTGTTTAGGAGGCTCTGCTCATAGGGGTTTATTAGTTTATTCCCTCTCCCCCCATTTTTTTTATTTGAGGCAACGAAGCTTGAAATCTCTCTCTCTCTCTCTCTCTCTCTCTCTAGATTGACTTAGCATGACAATGTTAGGCCGTTGGCTTATCCTCCCCGGGAATTCATGAATTTGATCGTGCCCCGTGACCATCAAGACTCACTCACTCTCTCTTTCTCTGCGATCCTTTACAGATAAACCGAAACTGCAAAGAAAATACAAAGACTTTTTACTTAAGAAGTCTCTGCCATCGTCCCTTCTCTTATGTTGCTTTAGATCATCAATCAAAAGGTCTTTTGAATGACCGGGGGAGGTATATAGTGGCAGTGGGACCAGTTGAACTTTGACGAACGGAGCAGCAGCACACCCAAGTCGTATTTTGTCGAGGTTGGAGATTTCGAGATTGCGCAGGTGTTTGTCTGGGCCGTGAAGATTTTAAGATTGCTCCGGTTTTTGTCAAAGGTGAAGATGTTCAAGACTGCGTCGACCAAAGTATGTGGTGTTGCATTTGAACAGATTTGCATGATCGTGGAGTCGGATTATTAACGGGAGAGTGACCTGTCTTGTTATAGTCCTGATCTTGGTTTTGATAATGCCCGCTCCAGGGAGATTTTACATCCATGCATATATAAGTTTTTACGTATGTGTTTCTCTCTCTCTCTCTCTCTCTCTCTCTCTCTCTCTCTCTCTCTCTCTCTCTCTCTCTCTCTCTCTGTGGAGAAAAGGGAAAATGGGCTAGCAAATGGGTTAGAGAAAAAGTTGCACGTTCCAGGTTCATCGGTCGAATGAAAATCAGTCAATTCCGCAAAAAAAGAAAGAGAGAGAGAAAAAAAATAGCATACTGCTGTATTCTGAGAATGCTAAGAGAGTAACTCTCCCCCACCCACCAATCCCTGTAAAGAAATTGTGTGAAAGTGTCTCGGGAATATGACGTAGAAAAAAAACTGCTCCAATATAAACTATCAACTGTTGTCACTTTTGCTTTAATGGATTGGTGTTAATTTGAAAGCCAGGAACCAAGGAGTCATTCTTGGCCCTACGAGAATTTCTCTGAAGTAGTGGTAGTAGTAGTCTTTACTGAAGGTTTGCAAGGGACTGGCGAAGAAAGCAATAGAGAAAGGTGTTTGGATTGCTTCAGTGGATTTATTGCTTATAAATTTATAAAATATCCTTATCTTGGGATGTATGTACCAATAGAAGATTACTCATGGACGGGTGTAAGAAGCGAAGGTGATAACAAATGAACGAAGCCCTCTCAAGAATGGTTGAACTGAAGCTAGTGAAAAAAAATGAGTAAATACTTTCATGGCGGAAAATGACTTGTCCAATTTAGAAAATAACTTGTCCAATTTATCAGTAGAAACGACAAACGTGACTGATTTACCTTTTGATTCAGTCATATTTCGTCCGTTGTCGAACGTTCTTTAGAATAAGATATTTTAAAGGGAAATAATTTCTTCAAATAGGAGAAAAATTAAAAGCCTCCGAAGAAAAAAAGACAAAATGCATTGATGTATTTAAATTAAAATAGCATGAGGGTAGTCATGCATTGCATCTCCGCTTGAACTTCTGAAGAAGAAGAAGAAGTTCCATTTGCACGACATACTTTGAAGGGAGGCTGTTCCACACTCCAACGTTTGTTCTTAATTTAGAATTTATTGTGAAAAGTTGTTTTTGTCATTGCCTCAGTATCTGTCCCTTTTCGAGAGTTGCATTTTCACTGGACCCCCCATGTGTCGCGACTGGTTTTTTGGCACTGAGACATAAAGATAAATTAGTAGAAAAGTAAATTTGGCTTGGGGTCTAGGGTAGAATTTTGGAGTTCGTTACAGTAGACACATATTTATATTTATATATTTATATAGATTATTGTACATTATATATATGATATGTATATTATTTATTTGTGAGTGCGAGCGCGCACGCACGCTCGCAAAGGAACACGGCATTTTCTTGTTCTGCCCAAAGTCACGTCTTTTAAAGATCTTGGATCTGCCGAGAGAGGTCACCGTACAGGATGCTGCTGCTGCATTCGTAACGGCTAGTGAATAAGGAGATTTTCCTTTCCTAGTTTGTCAGGAGCTGGTGTGTATGTATTGCGCGTGCATATATATATTATATATATATATATATATATATATACATAAAATATATATATATATATATATATATATATATATATATATATATATATATATATATATATATATATAATGTATATATAGTATATAAATATATAAAATATATAAATATAATATATATTTATATATAAGCGAATACACAGGAAAATGATAGGCAGAAATCCAAGCGCTTTCGTCGTTACTACGATTTCTGCCTATCATTTTCCTGTGGTATTCGCTTATTTAATGAAGTCGTGTGCATCTACTTCTGATTTTTAAGCATATATATATATATATATATATATATATATATATATATATATATATATATATATGTGTGTGTGTGTGTGTGTGTGTGTGTGTGTATCTTTTACGTGACCCGGTCGGGTTGCACTTGTGAATCGAACGTTCAAGATTGTACCTTTGGAACTGTCAGAGTTTTACAAGGTCAGTGTCTAATGACAAAACACACACAAGGGGCATCTGGGTACACGATCCTCATAAAAGCCAGGAGTCCTTCCCTCCCCACCCCAAACACACTCACGCACACACACACACACACAGGCCTCTCCCAAGTTTTTACAATCGTTTGATGCGCGTTGCGTTGGCCGACCCTTTCACAAAACTTTCCGTTGCAGCCTGAACGCTAATTTTTGTTCACAATTTCCCTAACGACACCCTGTAACAAACCGAAGCTAAATCACAACCGCCGCCATCTTCGTTAATAATAATAATAATAATAATAATAATAATAATAATAATAATAATAATAATAATAATAATAATAATACCCTTCATGGCAAATAAAGTTTTTCTTGTGGTTGGACATAACGTTACACAGCTGTTCAAACGAGCCACTATAGTAGACTCCGTAGAACCACAGGGTAGTAGCAATTTTTCTTACAGTAGCGAGTAAATCTCTCTCTCTCTCTCTCTCTCTCTATTAGTATTTTGTTATCACCTGTTTATAAAAACACTTAGCGGTGCATGTATATTGTAGTAATTATCGCCTGATAATAGCGACGTGGATGGCCGGTCCAATACCGTTTGGAAATGCATTATTATTATTATTATTATTATTATTATTGAAAATGCATTCATATATTATAGAGTCAGCTGTACGTAAATTGAATGCAGTTGATGCAGTCACCTGCATATATTTATTATTATTATTATTATTCTCAAAGTTCAAGTGTTCGGTTATTTTTTACTAGAGAGAGAGAGAGAGAGAGAGAGAGAGAGAGAGAGAAGAGAGAGAATCAGGTTGTTGAACTGCACAACCTTTCCAGTTTTTTTTTTTTCTTTTGCTAGTTTGTCGGTTGCTGGGATGTCCTGGCCGAGCAGCGAGTGATCGTCCACTTGTTCCACGGTTAAGCTGTGCGTATGTCTCTTTCTCTCTTTCTCTCTCTCTATCTCTATATATATACCTTGCTCACCCGTTGGTGACCTCAGAGCAGGTTTGTGTTTCGTAGGGAGCTGCTGAGACTTGAGGCCTGTTAGGAATACTTCCCTTTCTTCGTAAAGGTTGGCTTTCTGTGGATTTTGCCCCCCCCCTTTTTTTTTTTTACATGTGTCTTGATTTGCTCGTGTTTGTGTTAGGTGTAGATGCAGATGTGACGTCGTTACTGTAGTGTGTATAGACATGTTTGTCTGCGGTTTCACTGTAGAATTATGGGTGTTGCTTTGTCGTTGGAAGGTGAATAAGTGTAGGTTGGAATTTGGGGATTTAAGGTGTATACTTACAGAGGTGACACTGTTTATTTCATGGTGTAATGAAGGGTATTGAATATCCTTGTTTTGCTTCTATAATGACGGCTAGAAAGTTGCAGAGTTACAACGATTTTGCTAGCTGAAAACACCCGTCAGTTACCCCTTGACACTGCCGATCTCATACTTGCAATAATATATATATATATATATATATATTATATATATATATAATTATATATATATATATATATATACATACATACATACATACATACATATTCTATGCATGTGAGACCAAGTAAACTTCCTAATTAAAATTTAGACATTTCACATAATTCTGTTGATGCTGATGGTTCTAATTGGTCCACTCCAAGGCTGCCATGTAGTAAAATGGAAAATTTCACTGTTCTCTTATGCGTATATTGTACGTTTTTATGCAGTTTTATTCTGTCTTCCAGTGGTAATCCCGTTTGACCCGTACAAAGATTGTCACGTTATTGCACAGGATTTTGCATACGCATTCTTTATTATAGTTGTGAGTACAAGCAGGGATTTCTGTTGCGTATTTCATGTTCTCATCATAGTAGTATTTTTTACCGCAATTAATGGATTGTCTATTATAGAATCAGGATATTTTAATTTTTTCCTCTATCGCCAGTTCGTAGTTTCATCAACTTGGAACTACAAGTATATTTTGCTCTTGAGGTCACTGATGTGGAGACCGAATTCTTTATTTATTGTGTCAGCCAAAATTAAAATGTAATTTTAAGCAGAAGTATTGGTAAACCTCTCGCTACCTCTGTGTACTAGGCCACTGTTTCTCAGCTTGGGCCTTAGGCCAAATTTGAAGGGGACGGTATGAATTGAGGGAAAGTTGCCACAGAAAAAGAAAAAAGAATATAGGTTACTTTGGGCATACTTCAATTGCTACTTGAGGGTAACCATTCGCCTCGTAACAGAAATCTCGCCTGTTCTTTCACGTTCAAGTAGCCGGTACATATGACAGCGCAGAATGTAAACTCTATATAATGTACTTGTATAAAATAATAGTGTTCACGTAAATAACATGAATCTATACATGTATCTACATTGTCTTGCAGATGATGCACTTGTCAACTCGAGCACTGTTTGCACTGCTGGCAGTCTCGCTAGCCTATACAAATCTTCTCAAAGGTAAGCTGTTACTACCCTTTCGTTTAATTTTGTTATTATTAATATGCCGAGTATATACTTTATTTGTTTATTTATTATGATCATTAAATGACTCGTGAGGAGACTAGCACGTGCCAAAGTGGTCTGAATATTAATTTCTAGATTTAAATATTCATTCAACGTTGCCTGAGATGCAAAAGACAGCAGGTCATAATGCAACTGAAAGCAAGCAGTTAGGAGAGTCAATCATGGCGTAATTCAAGGGCAAATAATTTGGGAACATGATTGTCATCGTGTCACGGTATTGTGTAGTATATCATTGAGGGTCGACGAAAATGCTCCCCTGTCTTCAGAAATTGGATGGGTCATAGTTTTCTCTCTCTCTCTCTCTCTCTCTCTCTCTCTCTCTCTCTCTCTCTCTCTCTCTAATTAGCATCGGTAGATAACATCTTCAAACGTATAAAGCCCAGTAGGACCTGCAGCCAAGTACCTACCCTTTTCTTGCCCAGGGCCGAAGAAAACGGAGAGGAATATGGATGAAAGAGAAGGGCGGGACTATGCCCAGAAGAATGCCACAGGCGAACTTCTTTCTCTGATATATTTACTTTATTTACTAATTTTATTCATGTTTTATTTTTATTTATTTTATTTTTGCGGGGGAAGGGTCGAGGCGGCGGTTGTTGGAAATGTTACAGCAGATGATCTGGTAAGGACGGATTTGGGGGAGGGGGTGGGAGAGAGCTGATTAGCAAGGAAGATTAGGCCAAAAATAAACGAGTTGAATCGGAGCCAAGTTGTTTGAATGAACTAATTTATTGCAACCTGGTTTACTTTTAAGAGAAATTTTGATACCCGAATATGTAAAATTGATGACTAATAGCATTGATGGTTAATATACAAAAAAGCTGTAGCCTGTCGTAGGCTGGTAATAGAACCAATTGTGAAATTTGGAAGTTAGTGGCTCACGGGCCTCCTCCTTGATTCAGCAGTAGGATTTTTTTTATATAAAAATCGAAATCATAGAAAGATCCTGAGTACATCTAGATACGCATTATAGTGACTTGCAGTTGTGACGCCAGATAACTCATTAGTTGATGTAAGTGTTTTGTAAGCGAAGGTGCCAGCTGATTTCGATCGATTTTTAATAAATATTTGTCATAATTTGGCTAAAGACAATCTGCTAAGGAATGCATTCTCCTCCCTTTCCAGATCAACGATACCCGCCCTACATTCTTACGGCGAACACCCGTTGCGTCGCTAATGGGAGCTTCAGACATCCCAGTAACTGTTCTTGGTTCTACAAGTAAGGTCAGCTGCAATACCCACGTCTAAACCTAATGCTAATGATAAACAGGAAGCACTGATAAATCTTTTGACCAAGTATTACCGCTTGTATTCGTTACTGCTTGCAGTGTTGGGTGCTCTTTAGCGGTGGGAGGTTGAAGCTTGAATTTCAAGTCAGTGGGCCCTTTGGTGTGCGTAGAGGTTAGCCCTATCTATAATTTGGTTGTGGTGTACAATTTAAAGGATTTTGTATATCTCATATCTCTCCCTGCCTTGTTAAAACTTTTTTTTTTTTTTTTTTTTTTAACCCCCACCGCTATCTGCTACTACTTCCCACGACAGAATTTGACGAAAGTGAGCAAAGTGTATATATTCGCTTCGTGGTCGTCTTCAGATGATCCATTTTAACAGTATTTGATACTTTTAGAAACCATCTCGACTTGCATCCGATTGTTTTTTTATTGCAACTTTCTTTAATTTTATGAGTATCCCAAAAGCCTGCCATAATTTATGATTATTCGGCACTAGATCAAGAACATATATGCAATTACGGGGTAGCCTGTATTCTCTACTTCCACAGTCATTCCTTTCACCATCTCATGGACACATGATTTGTCAAAATCATAAAAGATGAGTTGTCTCCATTTAGCAGTCAGACCCCTTCAGCATGATAATCTGGACTCTTCCATAAGGTTTATTTAATCTATATATGTTCCAGTTTTTTGCGATTTTCATTTCATCTCAAGATTTTACGGCTAGCCTTTCTTCTGCAGTATACTCTGGTATGAGGATGGCTTTTGTTTTAGTAGTCAATAGACCTCTCTCAACAAATGTAAATGTCTCTTTAACGAGTCAGGCGGCTCAGGCCTACTGCATGACGGGACTGATACATCTGCAGCGAGTGTTATTACCTGTAGTGATTTTAATCTATGTTTGGAAGATCGAACCAGTGAAGGTGTCGAAGCGTTTAATATAAATTCCTCTACTGCAGTAAGCGGTCACAGGTCAGACCTGGTTCTATGTGATGCTGTCAAACAGCGAGTATGGAATTTGCAGTGTGACCAGATTACATCTGATGAATAAGCCGTCAATTTGATCATGGGGATCCAGTGGGCGCTATGGAATTGGCGCGGGACCTGGATAAGCTGTCAACAAGTAACAACAAGTAACAAGTAATTTTATAAATCAATCCAACAGCCTATCGGGCACTTTAAGTCCTGAAGTCATTTTCCAGATGCATAGGATCGGCGAGGAGACCGTTGGCGACACCTTTGGGGAAAGTTATAGGGGAAGGGGGAGAGCAGAGGACCATGGGGTCGGCGACTTCGTCCAAGGCGACTTTTTTATTCAAGTCTGGACGATGTTTGGAATTCAGACGGTAGAATCCGCGCTGTTCGCTTCAAGGGACAATCGTTTACGGTCAAGGGGATTTGCCGGTTCCTTAATGTAATTTATTTATTATTTTTTCTTTGCTGCAGATGCTAGGAACACTATTTTAATAAATGCAGAAATACTGCTCGGTCTCGCTAGAGCGGACTCCCGCTAACCATAATTGTAGCAAAAACCATTTTCGTTTTAATTCGTGTGTTGCTGTTGTTTCAGCATTAGGGAAGTAAGCCATGGAGGCTATGAACGCGAGTGAGAGAGACAAGGGTCGCAGCTGCTGAGGCGAATGAATTGACACAAGGAAAGTAATCTGGAAACGCATATTAACGGTAAAAATTTTAGCGTGAATGGATGGATTGAGTTCGTATTCTCAGGCGTCGAAGGCTAAGCGAAAGAGTACATTATTTATTTTGCGCGTGGAGCTCATCTACGATTCAGCAGTTATAATAATAGTGTTATTAGTAGTATATAACAATTATGGGTGTTTTGTCCAGACATCCACTTTTGACAACGGCTTTATGTTGAAAATATGATTGCGCCGCCGGAAGCCCGCGACTCATCGTCTGTAAGTCTGGCTGGAGCTGACGCTAGACTGATAAGGGATCTGGACGTTGGCATCATGATTTTTTTTTTCTTTTTTCTTGAGATGATGATAATGTTATTGATGGGGAAAAAAATAAGACTTTATGTGACTTGTAGAGGAGACGAGTTCATTGACATCAAGTTTGACCTTGGGTGCCCTTGGGTATTTTTCACAATCCCGTTGTTTTTGTATGTTGCGGTATTTTATCATTTCGTGTCTGATATAGTCAGTATTTTTGTCGATGTCATTCATGTTTAAAGCTTCGAGATTTGATGTCTTTGAAACGGCCATGACTTTTGTCAGTTTTGGTGGGGGGAGGGGGACAGGATAGTGAAGACAGGCAGACTTAGACCCAAATGTAAGTATATTTGATTAAAGACAAGTGAATTAAATCCACGAGAATGCTGTGCCCTTTATCAGAAGATTGGTCAGTATTTTTCCTAAGTCAAGATCCCTCTCCGGGTGATCTAGGAGAATAAATCCAGTGAATAAGGATCTCTCTTATGTTGGGACACCGAGCGCAACATTGCAAAGACCAAGCAAGGTCGCGCTTGCAACATATAGCGGTCTCGTGTCACTGCAGGTTTTCCTGCCCCTTTGACGTCTATGCAAATGGAAATGGAGATATGCTTGGGTCGGAATTTCCTTGGACATTGATGGGTGTCCTGTCCACGTAGCCTCAGATGAATTCTTTGGCCAGATTTCCGGTTTTTGTCATCAATGTTGGCTTGACAGACTGCAGTACAAGATAAATGTGCAGAGTATCTGTGATAGCTGGTATTTGCTGGGTATTTTATTGTTTTCCATTATACTGATGTGTATTTTCGTATTTCCAGATATTCCAGATGTTTTTATTTTTCATTTACAGGTGAAGAGAAAGTTAGTTCAGAATTTGAACTTTTATTTCTTTTAGAGTTTGTGCGTCTTTTAGCTACCGAACAATCTTGACTGTTATCTGAAATTTGTTTATATAGAAAACAGCATCGATTTTAGAATATCTGTATAAAACTATGATATATTTAGTATTATATTTGTTCAGTGTTATTGGTTAAAGACTTAAGTAATTTTAAGACTGAAATGTTTAGAAGAATTCTGATGTCATAGCTATTTTGAAGTAACATTCTCTCTCTCTCTCTCTCTCTCTCTCTCTCTCTCTCTCTCTCTCTCTCTCTCTCTCTCTCTCTCTCTCTCTCTCTCTTTGGTCTTGTTGGCCTTGTCAGATTATACTACTGTCACTATGTGTCCCTAAACTAAATATTGATAATGATAACGATTAAGACAACCGGTTAACTCTAACGGTAGGCTCTTCTATTGATATTTAATTCCGACAGGCGAGAGCTCTTGAACGGGGTAGTGCTGTCTGTGCACCTCATGTGGTGCACTGTAGGCATTACTTAAGATTCTCTGCAGTGCCCCTTTGGGCCTCAGCTGCAACCCCTTTCTTTACTTTTACTGTACCTCCATTCATATTCTCTTATTTCCATCTTAGATTACCACTGTCTCCTAACTATGACCTCATCATAGGTACCAGCGCCTGGCCTGTCATAAATTCCACTTTTTATTCTATTATTATTCGATTCTGACAGGTGTGAGAACAAGACGGTTGAGGGGTACTACCAAAAGCAGTTCTTCGAGTGTGCCCCGGGCACTGTGTTCGATGACGCCCTAGACATCTGTATTCCCAAGTCAGCTGGTGGCCAAGCCTGTGGTCAAGTGACCATCCAGGAAAGTGCCGATTGCAAGCGACTCTCATCTCCTCCAAAAGGCTACTGTTACCCCAGTGCACTTTGCGTCGGTAATAAAACTACCGTAAGTGCAGCTTTGCTGTATTTTTCTTTCAGTACAGTATTCCTACACACATTGGCATTGTTTGTTTGTTTGTATATATATTTTATGTGCATATATATACATATACAGGCAGTCCCCGGGTTACGATGTGGGTTCCGTTCTTGGGACGCGTCGTAAGCTGGAACATCATGAAAAATCGTAAGAAAACCTTACTTTTAATGCCTTGGGTGCATTAAAAACTATGTAAACTGCATTCTTATTGCATTTTTCATAAAAAAAACCTTCAAATATTGATTATTTTGCATTTTTGGTGTATTTCTTCTGCCAGATCAGTGTTTGTAGGCGTCGTAACCCTGGAAATAATTTCTGATGAATACAATTGAAAAGCGCCATAACCTCGGAACATCGTAACTTCGTAAGCCAAACCCGTCGTAACCCGGGGACTGTCTATATGTATGTACACATGTATACATATGTTTCTATACATATATGAAAATACATATATGTATATATCTATAGGCAGGAGAAGGGCACAGGAACATATACACATATATGTATATATCTATAGGCAGGGGAAGGGCACAGGAACATATACACATATATGTATATATCTATAGGCAGAAGGGCACAGGAACATGTACACATCCATTAGATGCATTTATTGCCAACGCGTTTCTTGACCCATGGTCACATCATCAGGACATAAAAGAGAAGCATCCGAGCACATAATTAAAAGAAACATACATGAAGCATAAGAAAACTTAAAATGGAAACTAAGTTAAACTTAAATACTGAATCACACTTAAATACATTTACACATTAAAAACAAGAAAGCTTAAAATGATCCTTACAAAAACTAAACTCAATAAGAGAAAAAAAAGGAAAAAACAAACTAAAAATGAAGAGCAAGGCGCACCTCTCAAAATGACACAGCCAAACACGCTAAAAGAACACACAAGAACAGAAAAGAAGGCGGACAAATATAAACAAACAAGCCAGTTATGCTATGAACAGGGGAACAGCCGATGATTGGCAATTTAACGTAGGTACAATTCTTTTTATGTAGAGATTTTTCAAGAGAAGCAGTTCTCCAGGTTCCTTGGCTTTGCCAATTTTTGACGTTGTCGTATTTTATCGATGTCTTGCAACCTCTAGCATGGGATCTTATATATGTATACATATGTATACATATATATATACATATAAAAATACATATGTATATACCTATATATGTGGTTTTATATATATATATTATATATATAGATATATATATATATATGATATATATATATATATAAAAAAAAAAAAAAAAAAATTTATATATATATAATATATATATATATATATATATATATATATATATATATCATATATATGCATATATATAGGTATTATATATCTATGTATATATATATAGATATATAGATATGCATATATTTATGTATATTCCTACATGTACTGTATATACATATGTATACACAAGCATATATTTACATACATATGTTATGGCAAATGCCTTTATTTATACATTTATCATGCTCTGTATCTTTGTTAATCAGTTCATTTATGTTTGTACATAAAACTGATTCACAAATATATGGGATGTGATGAATGTATAAATGATGGAATTTGCCTTTATGTATATATGCATAAAAAAATCACAGTAGATACGCATGACTTCTGTATACTATAAGCGAGTACCACAGGAAAATGACAGGCAGAAGGTTAGTACCAAGCGCTTTCGCGTGTTTATTCACACGTTGTGCCCAGACGACGTGTGAATAAACACGAGAAAGCGTTTGGTACTGACCTTCTGCCTGTCATTTTCCTCTGGTATTCGCTCATGTACACAAGTATATGTATATATATGAATATTCATGAAAATTTTGTAGTATCTTGTTTTTTTCTCCCTGCAATCCAGAGTGGTATGTGTCATTACCGAGTAGTCTGCGGAGAAAACCCAGGGATTGTTTACTGCGACATGATAATCTCGAATGCAGGACATCAGTGCACAAACACATGTAAGTACAATGTGTAAAGTTTTTAATGTATATTGGTTTGACTTTACTAGTATTAAGTTCTCGTTAGAAGATGAATAAGTAGTATGTGTTTTTTCCTAGAAAACCCAGAAAGACTTTTCATGATTGTTAAATGACTTGTGGATGGATTTAGAGGGAGATAACAGGTTAATGTAAGTGAACTAATATTTTGTAAGCTATATGCTTTTATATCTTAATACATAGTAAGATGGAGAACCTCAGTCAGGCGAAACCACTTGTCCTCACCTGCATCATATTTGTCGTATCTGGTCAGTTCTTTTTGGTGAAAATTTTCCACGATTCATAAGGTATGAACATTGCATTGTACTGCAAGTATCAGTTTAGAGACAAAATTTAATTTTGCACTTCTTGCAATAAGAACGGTGCTGTGCCATGCACTCTACAGTAAGAATGGTGGTGTCCTGAACATAAGTTTTTTTATTTGATGAACAGAGGGTCAACTGTATGGAAAACCCCTTTAGATTCCTTATGATAAAGTCACTCTCTAAATATTATGCAAATTCTTGTCTGCCCTCATGTATCCTTAAAGGTGAACATTGACTTCAGTGTGCTGACAGGAGCTTACAATGGAATAAGCAATTTCTGAAATTAAATGAAAACTTCAATTACTGTGATTAGCTCAGTTTGATTTGAATCTCTAATTTCTCTCTGTAATGGATCTGATTAGGAGGTGTGAGATATGGCTGACCTGTGCCCCTATACAATGTACTAAGTAGACCCCACTTCAAGGATGTTTTGTTAGTTGAGCTGATTCCAGAGGTTCCTATTGCAACTATTACCCCTTCAATACTTTACCGAAAGGTTGGAATAACATGAATTCTTCTTCATACCCACTGCTATCCTTGAACTAAGGGGATCAGTTTCCTCAGTGTGTCTTCTCCAGTTATTTCTTTTAGTCTTCCTTAAGGCATACGACATGTTTTAAAGATTTTGCAAAGTTTTTTTTACAATTCTATCTGCAATGCACTAGTTTTGCTTTTAGTCTCGTCTTACAACACAGTGGTAGTATTGTTACCTAAGTAATAATTAAAGTAGATCCATCTGATGGAAACTAGAACCAAAAAGGTTCAACATCAGCCACTGTGTGAACTTCTTCACCAGTGATAACCCCATTTGGGATGGATCTCTGCTGAACAGTTTAAGAATATAATGGATTAGATGAAGTGATGAAGTAATTGTTACATTTGTAATTGATATGTGTACATTTTTTTATTAGTGTGTGTAACTGCACTCTTTTGAAATCTTACAAACTGATTTATCTTTTAAGAATGTGAACATGATAAGTAATGAAAAAATAGTCTGCCAGAGCAACTGAGCTCAGGAGTTTATTTCCTCCTCCTGAAGTTGAGTAGCTGGCTGCTGAGCTGGGACCAAAATTCTGGAGACTGATTTCTGTGAATATTTGATATTTTTAAAAGATTTTGGTTGTTTCATACAAACCAAGTGGATCATCAATTCCAAATCATTACTTCGCTGCTTAAAGTAGCTAAGTTAGTGTAGCCAGTCTAACTGCTAAACTTACAGGTTATAGGATGTTTTGTGTCATCATGGATTCTGTGATCGTTAATATGAAAATGAATACTTTATAATTATGTAGTCTATTGTATTTGAAATTCATATATTCAGTTACTGCATTAAATTATTTAGCTTTGTAACACAAATTAATTTTTTCATTTCAGCCAATGATGTCTGTGAACACTTTAAAAAACAACCCATAAGATTTTGAAGCGTTTTTCACCCTTCAAGATAAGTAAGCTCAGAAAATTGATATGAAACAAAGTAAACTTGTATCCCATTTTGCCGAGATAATTATTGTTTACTTTCTTAGTCCAGGAAAAACATGACTATAACTTTGGCTCAATGTCAATTTGTAAGCATCTTTAGAAAGTACTATCAAATTATTGTTATTCTTCTTTCCCACCGTTATCCCTACATCAAGGGGTCGGTTGCCTGATGCGCCTTCTCCTCCACTGCCTTCTATCAAAGTACTTTCAGATTATGTAGTATAAATGTATTTTGTGGGTACTCCATATTTTGTTGTTAACATTTGATTAAATTCCTGAAAATGTCCTGCATGCCCGTAGAGTAGTTCATGAGAAGCTTACCATAATTTTATTTATCTTGCCTGACACAGTATTCTGTTCTGTCTTCCTCTTCTCACACCTACATTGCAGGCTTGATTGAAGAGTATGCAGTATCCCTTCTGCCGATAGCTGCACCCACTGTCATCCTGTTACATGCCTTCCATTCCTGCTTCCTTTTCCTTATCTTGCCTTCCAGTTTCTCCATTTTGTTCATTTTCTTGATCTCTGTATCTTTTTACCTAACTGCACTCCAGTTTTGCATTTCACAGTCATAAATGCTGAATGGGCGAAGGTTTTCCTGGTGTTTGGGTTTATAGCTTACATTTTGTTATTCATTTAACTTTTCATCAGTTCCATTTCAATTTTTTTTCCAGCTCCTCTTTGTCTGGCTCAAATTTTTATCCGTCGGATGAACACATCTTCCAGCTAGCCCTGTGAGATTGTCTGGTTGAATTATTACTAAATAATGATGATAACTTAGGCAGTTTTCTGGGTCTCTTTTTCTGAAAGGTGGTGGAATCTTTTTATAAAATTTAGTGGTGTCTTGAGACAGGCTTTTAGTTTACCATTTTAGAAACTGTAGAAAATTTATCAGGGTTGCTGTTATTATGTAGTTACCAATGTTATACTGTAGTTACCAATGTTATACATGTGTATTGTTTTTGTAATTGGATATTTGTATTTTTGCATTTTTATTGCTGCAACCATGAAATTGGCAATTTTTTTTATTCTTTGTAATTGTAGTTTTAAAAAAAGTTGTGTTTTGTAGTTTAGATAGCTACAGTAATTTATAAAGTTTGGAATGATTACAATAAACCTGGTTTTAAACAAGAAGGGTAATATTAGATCTGGTTTTTCACCTTTTGTTTCCTTACGTCTCTTCGTATACAATAGTACAATTTCAAACCTAAGTAATATGTAGTTTTAAAAGTATATACGTACAAGGAAGGCTAATGTATGTGAAAACAACATATGTGATGTTATTGTCTTTGAACTGAACACTGTCTTTTGATTCATTATTTACAAGGAAATTAAATTTGGCTACTTCATCACTGTTCATATATATATATATTTTTTTTTTGTAGACATTAACAATGTAGGCTTAGTAGCATTCTTTTGTGAGTAACGTCCATGAAATTTTCAGTATATAAAATGAAGTTTCCAGGAAATATTTTTAGCATTGAAGATATCTGTTTGAAGTAGTAAAGACTGGCATGTCCACATGGTACTGATCAGCATGGGAGGTCAGCTTTGAAAGTGTGTCAACCTTTTGTTTCCACCTGATATTTCTGGTAGTGAATAGTTTTAACAGAATTACGGTATGTTTCTGCCATCATTGGAGCCAGTCCCTGGGAGTTTATATCAGTTCACATCCCTTCAGGGATTAAGGCCTTACAATCAGTTATATTTGGTACAAGGTTTGACTTTTATTTTTCATCCATTGCCTCACTTCTTTGTCCACCTAGAAGTTCAACTTCATCTGGTGTGGTTAGCCTACTTTTTAGTGATAAGGTTAATATTGGCACACCTGACTATTGTGACAAGAGTGAGTAAATCAGAATATTCCAGGTATCGCAGTGTAAGAAACTGAATTATTAAAATTTTTTAGCAAGTGGGAGAGATAGAACATGATATTGCAGGGTGAAACACGCACGAAGCCAATAGATATCCCTTTTCTGTTAGGACATGAAATCAGATTCTTTTAGTTTATACTGTCTGAAGTCTGAAGGAAAACTAACATCTGAAATAAAGATAACTTTTGATTTTAAAGATCATGAAAGGTAAAATTAGTAAGTACAGTAGTACCTTGTATTTCGAACTTAATCCGTTCCAGAAGGCTGTTCCAAGTAAGATTTGTTCGAAATATGAAACAAATATCCCCATAAGAAATAAAGGGAATCAGGATAATTCGTTCCAGCCAATCCAAAAAGTCCCCCTTTTCACATTTTTTCTATTATTAATGTGTTCAAAAGTTAAATCAAGAGTGTCAAGTAATGAAACAGTACGTTATATGAAGTAAAATTTTCTACATTTTATTTTTTCTGTGTGTACGATTTACGAACTGTTTGGTAAAAATGGCGCTGGCCGGCTGTGGGATGGAGGGAGGAGAGACGGGAACCCTTTGAGCAAACAGAATTGGTTGCAGGATGCAAAGGTTGATAACAAAATACATTTTATTCACATTAGGTACAAAGATAATTAAAAGGAATCGATAGTGTGAGTGTGTCCGATTGTGTATGTGTGTATGTGTGTGTGTGTGAGAGAGAGGGGGGGAGAGAGAGAGTGAATAATCAGCGTGTTTACACTTGGTTCTTAAGTGCACGAAATAGATTAATAATACCACAATACGTCAACTTACTGTTGGCAAGCGGCAGACTTTTAAAACAAACGTGAGGATTTTACAAACAAATAAGTAATAAGTCCAGAATGCAAGAAAAGGAAAGAGAAATAAAATAACTTTTCACAAGGAAGCCGTTTAAACAAACAATCGAAGGCAGAAGCTGAAAGAGTCGCCAGTTTGTTTATTACAAAGGTGAGTTACTTTTACAGTAGTCAAAATGTCGTAAAAAGCAATTATCACTAGATTGGTATGTTACCGTAACAAAAATAAAAGTGATTTGGCAGATCGAGTGTAAGTGAAAAAAATGGGGGAATAATAATCCCTGATCAGCTAATAAGTCAATGGGAAGCAGAGCCGTTATCTCTCTCTCTCTCTCTCTCTCTCTCTCTCTCTCTCTCTCTCTCTCTCTCAGCGCACCGACCGACTCGAGCAAGCGTTTTTTTTTACCGTTTTGCCTTTGTTTTTCATGTTTTATCATTGTTACATTTATTGTGAAATATAATTTTTTATGTGAATTGGTACTGCTTTTACGTACATATTATAGCAAAGATTTTACTGTCTCTTCTTCTCTCCTCAACAATACCACGACGCACGATAACTTAAAATCATTCGTTCATTATTCATAAAAAATATAAACGCTACCTCCCTCTACATCAAGTTAGCTGTGTATCACCGTAATGACGAATGATTTTGTTAATCATTTATGCTAAGTTTTATTGTGAAAAGCTTTGTTCTTTCATCTACTATTTTGGTAATATTGTTCAACTCAAGGTCCAAAGAGTATAGGAGGTCTTGTCAGCGCTGACCCAAAATAAGCTTCTGCCAGGTCGAGAGCGTGACGTCAACTCAACCTCGCCCCACGAGGAAGGTCCTTTATTAATCCAATGGACAACAGCAAATACTATACGTGTTTCCGGATGCTCTACATCTAGTTAAGCTTTTTAGAAATAATTCTCTTGACCATGGATTCATATTGCCGGATGGTACAGTTGCCTCAGTGTTCCTTTTCCCCGTCCCCTTCTGTTTCATGATAATGGTCTGGTAACACAGCAATGAAGCCTGTTTGTCTTGTAACGACGGATGTGAATGGTCGAGCTATTGGATGCCAATGTTCATATTTTCTAATCACTACTGTAGACAATATGTTAATGATATACGAATAATAGTTCACATGACCAGTGAACTGAGTCGATGTTAAACAAATAGAAAAATAGTATAGTAACAGAGCAATAAAAATAGCAAAGGTAAAAATCATATTCAGTCCTTATTAACCATAAACGTCAACCTTTGTTCCATTCAGGTGTGGCTGTGCAGGCGCTTGGTGGGATCCTACTTTTGTTCATGGTAGATCATTATTAGGTGTCAATTGCAGAACGTTATTTGAATGGAAATACGCTTTGGATTTACACAATCCACATATAAAGTCATGAAATTATAAATCGCAAATACCAAGACCTATAAATATAATTTCTTAAAGGCAATTATGATAGCAATTGACAGGTTACGATATGGAAGATTTTTGGGGAAAATGATAGACCACCAGATGTATAAAGGAACTAATGTATTCAGTGTGTCACTCATACTTGTTTTTTATTCGAGCCACTTCTCACCAGAGGAGCCTAGATGGAAATTTCTCTGGCCGGTATTTAACTCGAGTCATCCGAGTAACAACATACCTTACCCACCCTGATGGTCCTTATGTACCAACCCAAGAGTGGATAAAAAGGAATAGTTTGCAGTCGATATGAGTTTTCATTTCAGCCTTTCGTCTCGTGGGATTCGTGACTGGATTTCTTGTCGCTTCAGTCTCGAATTTGTCGACTATTTTTGATCCCGTGGATTTGTCAGTTCAATGAATTCAAGATACATTTTGCTATTTTTGCGTCCTTGTCCATTAATTTTTGTAATTTTTAAGAAAATTTTAATTGAAACTGAATTTGATTAGTTTTTTGTTGGTGAGAATGAGCACCAAACTAATCTTGAAGGGAACACGTAGTTCATTTGGCTACATCCACTATAATTGTTATTCATTCTTTTTCATGTGTAACCAGCATTGTTCCTGATTCCAGTAATTGCAGCTTTGTATTATCCTGACCCTTCCCTGATTAGAGCATCAGTGTCGATTTTTGCTTTCCTTATCGTTAGGATCAAATTAAATGAGAGTCCGTTTAACCAACGGCTCCCCCAACCCCCATTACTGATTCTTCACCCTCCCCCCCAGCCCACCTTCCCTTACCTATCCTCCAGTCCCCCCCTCCCTCCATCCTCAGGTAGCCCTGCAACCTCCCAGGTGGTCACTCCTCACCAGATGTGGTGTGGAAAAATCAGTAATCCTAAAATTTCGATGTCACATGACCATTCTTTCCCCTCTTTTACAAAGCTCTGGAAATGCAGTCTAATAAATTCTGTTTGCCTTTGCTTAAAGGTCAACCCTTGATATTCTAATACTTGTTTCTTGTTCTTGGGATTTTTTTGGGAGGGGTTTTGGTTTGGTCATAGCACCTAACTATTTCATTCTCCTCATGATTAGAAAGCAGCAGTACTTAGGTCTAACAGAATTTAGTGTTGCCCTTGACGTGGTAGCCAAAAGGCTTCTACAAATGATTAACCTGTTATTTAATTTTCTGAGTAAATTTGATTTGACTGGCATTTCATCAAGCTTAATTTTCTTTTTGAATCAATGAAATCCGGTACTACCTATTATATGTTTATAAGATGCAGATAAACCTTTCTGACAGCTGAGGATATAATTATGAGATGAAAATGTTTTTGAAAGGAAAGCAACAGGATGCACAAACTTTTTTTCCTTCTTTTGGTGCTTTTCCTGTCAATCATGAACATCTTAAGCAGGTCAGCACCAACCAAAACTACATATGAGAAGTGAAAGACGTTTTACATACACACACTGCACTGAAGGTAGTGTAGACACCACGAGGCTGGATTCTTCTGACCTTAGTCTAGGCCTATGTCTGACATCGGAATACCATGACTGACACTGACATAGTCTCTTTGTCTTCAGCTCTCAAAAATTTAGACCGAGGCCACAATTTATATAATGTATGTCATTGGTTTCGATACTAAAAGGCCAGATTCTTCTGACCTTGGCCTAGGCCTACATCTTGAGCAGGACATTCATCGAATGACTCATTAACTTAGTCTAGAGTTCTATGTCCTTGATGATTTAATCTGAAGCCGGAATAAATTTGATGTGTTTTAATAGAGACTAAACACTGTTCTGCATTGAAGTCTCCAGAAATATGGACAACTACTTAACCCTTATTAGACAGGTAAACATATCAATATGCAGCTAATCAAGCTGGGTAAACTTTGAGGTGGGCCAGTTTACGAAACAATGCATCAGTGGAAAGAGGAAGATATGCAGGAGTATGGATAACTACTTACTATACCTGCCACACGCTAAGTTGGCGGTGATGCCCCGCCCCTTGCTAAGCGAAGTGGGTAATTGGATTACAGCAACTATTCGTGTGGCTATTCATTTGAGTGTGTTGAAGGCGCTTGCAATTCAGGTTGTTTTTATTGTAGAAATTAATTATACTCTTTAAAGAAAATGAAAATGTATGTTAAATGATGAAAACGTTTGAGAACTTTGAGAAAACTATCACTAAAGTATAACTCAAGTCAAGGATTTTACACGATTTCGAATGCACTCTGATTCATTTATCTTCAATATCCCGCAAATATATAAGAAATTGGTCAGAATCATGTATATTGTAAAGGTCATTTAAATACGGAGATGCTATATAGTATGAATGTAGTAGTCCACGTGTCCAAATAACATACTTAATGGTTAGAAAACATGCGCCTTATCTAGGGAGGCAGAATGATCACTAAAATAGCCAGTTACTGTAATTGGCGGGAATTTCATACGCAGTTGTTAACCGAGCTACCATCGAAAAAAGAGAAACAGCTCTCAGCTCAGTAACCATTCAGCGATATACTATACATACACGGAAGTATAAAGGTGTAACTATAATAATAGAGGATTGCTTAAAAAACACAAAACGTATGGGACGGATAATGAGCCAGACAAGAATCGTCGTAATTAAGGTCTGCAATTATCTTCGTGAGCAATATCATAAGGAAGGCGAAGATGATATCGTAAAGAGGACTGCTGCTGCAACAGGAATATCTGTTCGTTCCATTCAGCGGATAAAGCAGCAACACAAGCATGGAGGGATGCACTCTCCACCCCCTAGGTCAAGAGAGTCACCAGTAATGGCAGCCTTAAGGCCTGTCCACACGAGCGGGCCTGATCGGCGTGCTCCGGGGTTGACGGGCAAATTCTGGCGGACTTACCCGTGAATGTCGTCCACACGGGTGAGGCGATGGAGAGGTGGGCGTGTCCGACGATGCCAGTAGCGTGTTCAGTGCGGTACGATAAACATGGTGTCTACCGCAAAGAAGATATTGTGTAGCATGATAATTGCTTTGTGTGTGATGAAAAAGAAGAGAATATGGTGCAAAGAATGGCTCAGTAAAAGAAATGTATATGGTTAACGTATACATCTGCCAGGGTCGAAGCTCAAGCCATCGGGCACCACCATGGTGATTTTGCTACAAGACCCATCGGGCAATTTGACGGTTTGCCCGTCAAGTGTGCCCGTTAGTGGAGAAGTCCGCCAATCAGGCCCGATCGTGTGGACAGGCCTTTAGATGATTTTGATAAGGACTGTGTACGTCGGGAGATAATGGCTTTCTATGAAAGAGGTGAAATTCCAACAATAGAAAAACTGCTGGATAAGGTGAAGAAGCCACCTCTGAATTTCCCTGGTGCTTTTATGTCCCTTCTCAAACTTGTTAAGGAACCGGGCCTTCGTTATAAGAAAGTTGAAAGCGGTAGAAAGCTCTTGATGGAATGGAACGATATTGTTCTTGCCAGAAATAAATATCTAAGGCTTATTGATGAAAACCGAAAATCCGATTCTCCAAGACCGGAAATATATCTGGATGAGATATGGGTAAATCAAAATGAGTGTGGACAAATGTTGGACTCTACCCGATGGAATTGTTGGTCCACGAGTGAAAACGGGTAAAGGAGCTAGATTTTACATAGTGCATGCTGGTGGAGAATATGGATTCGTACCAGGAGGACTGCTATTTTTCCGATCGAAAAATGGTAATAAGGGTGATTATCATGATAGTATGAATCATACATGCTTCCTATCATGGTTTCAAACACAGCTATTGGTAACCATTCCCGCTAGGTCGCTCATTGTCTTAGATAATGCTTCATATCATTCAAAAATATTGAACAAAGCACCTGTCAGCAGTTCAAGGAAATCGGATATTGTCTCCTGGTTAACTAACCACAATATAGCTCATGACCCTTCCTATACCAAAACCGAACTTCTAGATGTGGTAAAGCAGCGCAAGTACCTCCAGGAGTATGAAATTGACAAAATCGCCAGAGATGCTGGCCATGAGGTACTCAGGCTTCCTCCTTATCACTGCAAGTTCAACCCGAGGTTAAAGAAATGCAATTCAAATCCCAATCAGACTTTGACAAATGTTGAACGTATAACTAAACGTGCAATAGACAGAGTAAAAGCAGAGGACTGGAAGTCATGTATGCGTCATGCAAGAGAAGTGGAGGATATTTATAAGAAAAGGGATATAGCACGTGACCATCTAACTGAGAAATTGATTATAAACATCACCAGTGACAGTGAGCAGTCGGAAAGCGATGATGAATGATTTTGTTATTTCAAGTTATTGTTTGACGTAGCCTATCCAATGATTGATTAATGTATTTTCTTTTGTTGAATCAATTAAATGTTTAATGTATCAAGATGTATGTTTATTTTACCTAAGCATGTTTACATATATTTGAAGCAAATTTCCATTCTTAAAAGTTTGTTAGACCAGGTTATAACGCAGTGAAACTTCAAGGTATAAGTAGCAAAATATAGTGGGTGGAGGATGAGGGTCAAGCGCTAACTCACACTCTCTCTCTCTCTCTCTCTCTCTCTCTCTCTCTCTCTATTTCTATGAGTTTCTGTAGAAATAGCAAATTATTCCGGCGCTTGAATTTTGCCGTAGATTTCATTAATTAATTTTCAGAAGTAGCAAATTATAGAAATGGCAACACTGACTTGATCAGTCGAGTTGTCTACGGTGAGCAAGCTGTCAAAATCAGGTGATCGCTGAGCGGCTGTTTCTCTCAATACACCTCCTCCCTACTTCCAACAGGCATATTTCGTGGCGTTTTATGTTTCATATAATTATACGGCATATTCAAAGGTATGCAATCGACAGCATATAAGTTATCATGAAACTTGGATTGTATTGTTTGATTTATTGAATCCATATAAATATAATGCTCTGAAATAAAGCATTGCTTACATTTGACAAAGGTTTTTATCTTTGGATTCGATTTCCTGTAATTTATAAAGCTTTTGGTTTCCCTACTCCAAACAGCATTTTAACCCTCTTACGCCGAAGCGGTAAAAAAAAAAATTGTCTCCCGTGTGCCGGAGGTGTTTCAGAGTGAGCGCGGAAGCGGAAAAAATATTTTTTTCAAAAAATCACAGCGCGCTTAGTTTTCAAGATTAAGAGTTCATTTTTGGCTCCTTTTTTTGTCATTGCCTGAAGTTTAGTATGCAACTATCAGAAATGAAAAAAATTATCATTATCATATATAAATAATGCGATATATGATGGCGCAAAAACGAAATTTCATATATAATTGTATTCAAATCGCGCTGTGCGCAAAACGGTTAAAGGTAACAAGTTACTTTTTTTTCGTTGTAATGTACACTAAATTGCAATCATTTTGGTATATAACACATTGTAAAACGATAAAAGCAACACAGAGAAAATATTATCACAAAATAATGCATGAATTCGTAACGCGCGGACGTAAACAAATATTTTTTTTCAAAAATTCACCATAAATCTAAGTATTGTCAGACGGATGATTGAATATTACTATACTGTAAGAGTATTAGCTTACAATTGCAGTTTTCGACCATATCTGACGAGTTAAAGTTGACCGAATGTCGAATTTTTATATATATATATTTTTTATATGCAATTATTTCAGAAATAAGAAAAGCTACAACCTTCAAATATTTTTCGTTTTATTCTACATGAAATTGCGCACATTTTCATATATAAAACTCTATGAAATGCCTAATATGAAACGGAGCAAATATTCCGAGTATGGTACGTACGCATTTCGGAGATTTGTGGCGGAGAATCCGCGCGCGGAGGGAAGGAAAGATTTTTTTTTAAATTCACCATAAATCTAAATATTGTGCTAGAGACTTCGAATTTGTTTCAAGATGAAGATAAATGACTGAATATTACTAGACTGTAAGAGTTTTAGCTTACAATTGCGTTTTTCGACCATTTCGGTAGAGTCAAAGTTGACCGAACGTGGTTTTTTTTTCTATTTATCGTGATTTATATGCAAATATTTCAAAAATGAGAAAAGCTACAACCTTCAATTATTTTTTGTTGTATTCTACATGAAATTGCGCACATTTTCATATATAAAACTTTATGTAACGGCTAATTTAAAATGGTGCAAACATTACCACAATCGCACGTATGATTTTTTCGGAAGAGTTACCGCGCGGACGTAAAGAAAATGTTATTTTTTTCATAAATTCACCATAAATCGAAATATTGTGCTAGAGACTTCCAATTTGTTGCAAAATGAAGGTAAATGTTTGAATATTACTAGAATATAAGCGTTGTAGCTTACAATTGCGTTTTTTGACCATTTCGGTAGAGTCAAAGTTGACCGAAGGTTGAAAATTTGTCACTTATCATTTTTTATATGTAAGTATTTCAAAATTGATAAAAGCTACAACCATGGGTTGTTTTTAGTTGTATTGTGCATGAAATTGCGCACATTTTCATATATAAAACTTTATGTAACGGCTAATTTAAAATGGTGCAAACATTACCACAATCGTATGTATGATTTTTTTCGGAAGAGTTACCGCGCGGACGTAAGGAAAAAGTTTTTTCATAAATTCACCATAAATCGAAATATTGTGCTAGAGACTTCCAATTAGTTGCAAAATTAAGGTAAATGATTGAATATTACTAAAATATAAGATTTTTAGCTTACAATTGCGTTTTTCGACCATTTCGGTAGAGTCAAATTTGACTGAAGGTTGAAATTTTGGCACTTAGTTATTTATATGAAAATATCTCAAAACTGATAAAAGCTACAATCATGAGTATTTTTTGCTGTATTTTACATAAAAATGCGGACATTTTCATATATAATACTCCATGTAACGGCTGATTTAAAATGGTACAAAAATTATGTCAAAGTGACGAAATAATTTCCGAGATGTGTCACAGATACTTTTTAGTGCGGCAAGAAAGAAATTCGCGCTTGCGCGCCTGTGTAACGATTGTAAACTAAACAACACCTTGATCCGTGAACTCCCAGCATCCCCCAAGGCGTGTGATTCAAGAGTTTTTGGCTGGTAGGCCTAAAAGTATTTTTCCACGAATTTTTAAAAAAACTTTTGTATGTCGACGTAAAATACGTCCAGTCGGCACCCGAGAGACAAAAAATGTCGACGTAAAATACGTCCAGTCGGCGTTTAAGGGTTAATGATATGAAAATATTTCTAACTCTAGTTCTCCAATGATTAACACTTAATAAGGTAATAGAAAGAGGATTCTATCATATCATACTATTTTCTGTGAATATACAAGAAAGGACTCGAACTAACAAAGTGTGCGGACCATCACCGCCAACTTAGCATGTGGCAGGTATAGGGAGTAGCATTGAAGTCTCCATGAATATAGATAACTACTTACTGGAGAGCAGCATTGAAGTTTCCATGAATATAGATAACTACTTACTGGTGAGAAGCATTGAAGTCTCCATGAATATAGATAACTACTTACTGGAGAGAAGCATTGAAGTCACGAGGAATATAGATAACTACTTACTGGAGAGAAGCATTGAAGTCTCCAGGAATATGGATAACTACTTACTGGAGACACCATTGAAGTCTCCAGGGATATGGATAACTACTTAGTGGAGACAGCATTGAAGTCTCCAGGAACACAGATAACTACTTACTGGAGGCAGCATTGAAGTCTCCAGGGGTATAGATAACTACTTACTGGAGGCAGCATTGAAGTTTCCAGGAACACAGATAACTACTTACTGGAGGCAGCATTGAAGTCTCCGGGGATGTAGATAACTACTTACTGGAGGCAGCATTCAAGTCTCCAGGGATGTAGATAACTACTTACTGGAGGCATCATTGAAGTCTCCAGGAAGATGGATAACTACTTACTGGAGGCAGCATTCAAGTCTTCAGGGATGAGATAACTACTTACTGGAGGCATCATTGAAGTCTCCAGGGATATAGATAGCTACTTACTGGAAGAAACAATGAAATCTCCAGGAATATAGATCACTACTTAGTGGAGGCAGCATTGGAGTCTCATCACAGTAACTACTTAGTGGAGGGCAGCATGAAGTCTCCGGGGATGTTAGATAATTACTTACTGTAGGCAGCATTGGAAGTCTAGGGAGGGGGGGGGGGTGGGTCCCCCAGGATAAATACTTAATGGAGGCAGCATTGGAGTCTCCAGGTCACAGATAACTACTTACTGGAGGCAGCATTGAAGTCTCCAGGTCACAGATAACTACTTAGTGGAGGCAGCATTGGAGTCTCTAGGTCGCAGATGACCACTTAGAGGAGGCAGCATTGAAGTCTCCAGGACACAGATCTGTGACCTGGAGACTCCAATGCTGCCTCCAGTTAGTAGTTATCCATACTCCTGGAGACTTCAATGCTGCCTCCAGTAAGTAGTGATCCACATTCATGGAGGCTTCAATGGTGCCTCCAGTAAGTAGTTATCTACATTCGTGTAGACTAATTTTTCTCTCTAGTGAGGTGTTATCCATATTCCTTGAGAATGGGCCACAGTTAAGGCCTGAAAGTACTTAAGTTTTAGCAAAATACTATATTAATACTCACATGTAAACAGTTTATACTCAGTAATCTTGTGCATCTCTTTTTTTCAATGTAAGGAATTTTACAAGAATGGAAATTTAACAAAAAAAGGACACATAGCTTCAATCAATATGTATTGCTTGAGTCTTATAACAAAGGCTAATACGAATTTATGGTTGTGAAAAACACTGAACATGACAATTGTGTATTACTACATAGTTTTTAGGAAGTGCTATAAATTCATTTATAAAACCAGCTGATTTTAATAAAGAAAGCTCCTAATTATTTAATTACAAAAAGCTTGGGTGTTTTACTTTTTAGCAATGATTATGACCAAGGACCAGCTCAAATGAGGGGAGAAATTTAGCCATTAAGTTAAATGTAAAGAAATAAAATCAAAACCTGACGAATACTGAAAGCAAAAGCAATTCAATCCAGCTCTTATTTCTATGTATCTACCCATTTAAGGTGCATCTGGTTGCAAGGTCAAATTGCTAATTGTATACATATAAATATTCAGTATTAAAAGTGAAATACCTTACAAAACACTTAATTACATTACACAAGGTAATTCCATTGTACTTCCATTGTCAAGTGGGTCTTTAACATCCGATGAATTCTCGAACTATTCTGCGAATGATCATCGTGGAGTTTACTTTCATAAAAATGAAAATAGAATTGATGATTTCTTCTTGATGTTTAGTTAGGTCACATATGGAGGGAAATTTTAAATATTGAAGGAGATATTTAAAACAGTTAGTTTGACTTCAATAACTTTTTTCACACCCTCACTAATATCGCTGTGTTGCCGTCCACAAAGAGACAGCAATATTGGTGATTGTGTGAAATTGACACTAAATAATGATCTACCATGGACAAAAGTATGATCCCAGCAAATGCCTGCAGCAGCCACACCTGAATGCGACAAAGGTTGACGATTATGGTTAGTAAGCACTGAATATAATTTTCACCATTGCTATTTTTATTATTCTGTTATTATACGATTTTTCTATATATTTAACAACTTAATTCACTGGTAATGTAAATTATTATTCTTATATCATTATTATCCTTAGCACATTGTCTACATTAGTGATTAGAAAATATGAGCATTGGCATCCAATATCGCGACCATTCACATCCGTCGTTACAAGACAAACAGGCTTCATTGCTGTGTTACCAGACCATTTTCATGAAACATAAGGGGATGGGGTAAAGGAACACTTTAAGGCAGCTGTCTGTAGTACATACGCTCACAATGGTCCAGTTAGAGAGCTAATAAAGAGGAATGAAGTGATCTTCGGACAGCTTATAAACTTTCTGAAAAACATATCAGTGTTGTTATAGGTATGCAACGAATGAAAGTTAAACTTGCCGTGCAACTGCTGTCCAAAAGTACTTATAAATCTTCTGATCACTTCGACTGCTCAGGATATTTGAAGAGAAGGGCAGGAAAATTACAAGCCATTTCATTCGGCTTATTGATAGATAGTTTGCTCCGTTTTATTCTCGACTGCCAACAGACAGAAAATCATCAAGAAATGCTTACGTGACTAAACCTGTAAATGCAAGACAAAATCTTTCAAGACATGAATAGAACTGCTAGAGAAATGAAAGTGAAGAAAAGTACAATGCTCTATCCGTTGTCTAACTTGCTGAAAATGGCAAAATAAAAACTTGGCATGACGCATACTCTAAATTACAGACTAAATCAGGCTGGGTTGGGGCACTTTTTTGGTTGCGAAAATCAAATGGGAGCGTACGATCAGCACCCATCATCAGTTGCATTTAAACATCATCTCAAGAGCCCACCTTTTAGGAAAAGACAGCTCACTTGTAAGCTCAAAGAGCAACGTTTGAAACTGCAACAGTGAAAATGTAACATCCACCTCATTTTCCCACGTCCCTGACAAGCAAGACTCATCATTCGAAGACGAAGGAAATTCCCTTCAGAAAAAACCCAGTATATCAGAAATTTTATTTTGCTTACAAGTATTTAATAAGGATGATCAAAGTGATGACTTCAAAGACCAGGAAGTTGAAGAACAAACATGAGAAGATGCCATATGTTGGCGGGTTTATTGCTCGCAAGTTTCCACAACTGGAACATTTAGGAGCAAAAGTACCAAAGGAAGAGGACACAAAGATTGGTGCCATAAGCTCTAGTGAAGGATAACTAATGAAACCTAGCGTTTCTTGATCATTTGAAATGTATGTATAGGATGTTTGATTCTCACCATGGGAGGATAATGTTTTAACAGCCTTAAATTAGGAGCGATAATTAAATTAGCGGATATGATTAGCAGTCACATCCAAATAACTTCAGAAGTCGAAATATTTTGTTCCATGCCATACAGTTTTTAGAATTCGAAATTTGAACAGACACATTAGTAGTTCCAGAAAAGCGGTGCATAGATTGAAAAAGTTAGCGACATAGCTATATATGTGCAAATTGTGATTTTATGGACATGTTAAAGGTGTAATTTAGACATATTTATATTATTGTTTAGAATGTTCTTTAGAACTCGCTCATGATTATTTAATATATTAAAATATAGTTTGTATTCTGACTATTATTTTCCTTCGGAAACAGATAATAGTATTTAATAACGGATAAAAAGAAGAAAGCAAAGGTAGGTTTCCTATAATTTCAATGTTATTTGGCGAAAATGTTCTAATGATCTCTTTTGATTATTCCTCTTAACATTAGTAGAATGAAGAACCTAGATCTGACTATTAATTTAATTATTGAATAGCTTAGAGTTTCTAGAAAAATAAAAAAGAGAGAAAGTAAAGGCAGGATTGCTATAGGTTCAGGGGCCTGACTGCGGTTATTGTGACGTCACGCACCAATCCTGTACCCCAGTTTAAGGTGCGCACGACAAGACCTTATATTCTCTAGAGTCTAGACCTTGGTTCAACTAGACCGTATCACTCGGCACACCGAGCACTGACTCAATTAACACTTTCTTTTTTTCTTTTTTTTGTATTGCATTTGATTTTCATATTTTATCATTACGTTCAATTTATTGTGAAATAAAATTTTATTTTTTATGTGAATTGGTACTGCTTTTACGTACATATTATAGTAAAGATTTTACTGCCTCTTCTCTCCTCAACAATACCACGACGCACGATAACTTAAAATCCTTCATTCATTATTCCTAAAAAATATAAACGCTACCTCCCTCTAGATCAAGTTAGCTGTGTATCACCGCAATGACGAATGATTTTGTTAATCATTTGTGCTAAATTTTACTGTGAAAAGCTTTGTTCTTTCATTTACTATTTTGTTAATTGTTCAACTAGACCGTCTCACTCGGCGCACTGGACACTGGCTCGATTAAGACACTTTTTTGTATTATCACCATGTTAAATTTATTGAGAAATTCCCTTATGTGAATTATTGCTTTTACATACATACAGTAATATTTTAACTTTTTCTCTCTTCAATATATATATATATATATATATATATATATATATATATATATATATATATATATATATATATATATATATATATATCACGATCAACGTCCCTCGTTCAGTCTCAAGTCAACTGGGCGTGACGTCGCTAAATGTTATATTAAAAGCTAAATTTTATATTAAATGCTTTATACTTTAATGTATTTTGTCGAATATTATTAAACTATATATTGTAAATGAAAAAAAATAAATTAACCCTCTTACGCCGATTGGACGTATTAAACGTCGAGTCAAAATGTCTCCCGTATGCCGATTGGACGTATCATACGTCGGCTCAAAAAAGTTTTTTTAAAAATTCGCGGAAAAATACTTATAGGCCTACCAGCCGAAAACTTTTGTATCACGCGCCTTGGGGATGCTGGGAGTTCACGGATCAAGGCGTTGTTTTGTTTACAATCGCTACGCAGGCGCGCAAGCGCGAATTTCTTTCTTATCGCACTAAAAAGTATCAGTGACACATCTCGGAAATTATTTCGTCACTTTGACATAATTATTGCACCATTTTAAATTATCCTTTACATGAAGTATTATATATGAAAATGTGCGCAATTTCATGCACAATACAACTAAAAAAATACTCATGATTGTAGCTTTTATCAGTTTTGAAATATTTTCATATAAATAACGATAAGTGCAAAAATTTCAACCTTCGGTCAACTTTGACTCTACAGAAATGGTCGAGAAACGCAATTGTAAGCTAAAACTCTTACATTATAGTAATATTCAATCATTTGCCTTCATTTTGCAACAAATTGGACGTCTCTAGCACAATATTTCGATTTATGGTGAATTTATAAAAAAAACTTTTTCCTTACGTTCGTGCGATAACTCTTCCGATAAATTTTTTCGTGCGATTGTCCTAATGTTTGCACCCTTTTAAATTTGCCGTTACATAAAGTTTTATATATGGAAATGTGCGCAATTTCATGCACAATACAACAAAAAACAACCCATGGTTGTAGCTTTTATCAGTTTTGAAATATTTTCATATAAATAACGTTAAGTGCAAAAATTTCAACTTTTGGTCAACTTTGACTCTACCGAAAATGTCGAAAAACGCAATTGTAAGCTAAAACTCTTATATTCTAGTAATATTCAATCATTTACCTTCATTTTGCAATGACTTGGAAGTCTCTAGCACAATATTCGATTTATGGTGAATTTATGAAAAAAAAAAAACATTACGTTCGCGCGGTAACTTCCGAAAAAATCAGAATTTTTTTGTGCGATTGTCGAAATGTTTGCACCATTTAAAATTAGCTGTTACATAAAGTTTTATATATGAAAATGTGCGTAATTTTATGTAGAATACAACTAAAAATGATTGAAGGTTGTAGCTTTTCTCTTTTTTCGAAATATTTGCATATAAATCACGATAAATAGAAAAAAAACCACGTTCGGTCAAATTTGACTCTACCGAAATAGTTGAAAAACGCAATTGTAAGCTAAAACTCTTACGGCCTAGTAATATTCTGTCATTTTTCTTCATTTTGAAACAAATTTGAAGTCTCTAAAACAGTATTGTGATTTATGGTGAATTTTTGAAAAATATATTTACCTTCACTCCGCGCGCCGATTCGCGGCCGCAAGTCTCTGAAATACGTACATGGCATTATCCTAATATTTGCTCCTTTTCATATTAGCCTTTTTATAGAGTTTCATATATCAAAATGTGTGCAAATTCATGAAGAATACAATAAAAAATAATTGAAGGTTGTAGCTTTTTCCATCTTCGAAATATGTCCATATAAAAAAATATATATATTAAAATTTCGACATTCGGTCAAATTTAACTCGTCCGAAATGGTCGAAATCTGCATTCTAATCTAAAACTCTTACAGTATCGTAATATTCAATCATTTGTCTTAATTTTGAAACAAATTGGAAGTCTCTAGAACATTATTTAGAATTACGGTGAATTTTTGAAAATAACATTTTTTTACGTCCGCTCGTTACGAATTCGTACATCATTTTGTGATAATATTTTTCCGGTGTTGCTTTTATTGTTTTACAATTTATTATATATCAAAATGATTGCAATTTAGTGTACAATACAACGCAAATAAAAGTAACTGGTTAGCTTTGACCGTTTTCTGCACAGCGTGATTTGAATACAATTATGTATGAAATTTTTTTTTTTCGCTACCATATATCGCATTATTTACATATGATAATGATATTATTTTTCATTTCTGATGGTTGCATTCTAAACATCAGGCAATGACAAAAAAAGGAGCCAAAAATGAACTCTTAATCTTCAAAAGTACGCGCCCTGTAATTTTTTGAAAAAATTATTTTTTCCACTTCCACGCTCACTCCAAACCAGGCCCGGCATACGGGAGACGTTTTGATTTTTAGGGCTCCGGCGTAAGAGGGTTAATACAGTTTAACTTGTAAGACCCAGCTGGCCATCGAATACAACTATAAACTAGATAATCAGTCAGTTCGAAGTACTGGAACTGGAAGACAAACGTTATGAAGAGTTGGTATACGTAACTTTTTGCTCACTGTGGGAGCTGATAGGATTAGGCAAGGCTCTTTTCAAGAACTAGATAGAAAAGAAAACTTCATAAAACATTTTTGAAGAATAATTGTTAAGGCGTCCTTACCTTTTTGTCGAGACGATTTTAAGCTTTTGATGAGATTGTATTTACTCGCCAACAGTTTTCAACAAGAGCTAGTTGGAATTTTAAGAAATCATTGTACATGGATGTTTACCTTAGCATTTCAAAACTTTCCCATACTTTGTTTTCATGCTTTCAATAACTGCTATTTAAAATTATAAAATCATTGTAGAACATGGATTTTTCTTCTTGGCACTTCAAAAATATAAGTAGACCAATAATTGTTTTATGCCGAGCAATTCGAAAGTACTACGTAGATTAGTAATTGTTTAATATCAAGCTTTTCAAAAATACCTCAGAGCCTAATTGTTTAATGCTAAGCACTTAAAAAAATACTACATAGACTAATAATTGTTTTATGCCAAGCACTTCAAAAATACTACATACTCTTAACAATTATTTTATGCCAAGCACTTCTGAAATGATGGATAGACTAATAATTGTATGCTAACATCTTCTCATAATTATTTTATGCCAAGAACTTCAAAAATGCTGCATGGACTAATAATTGTATGCCAATATCTTCGCATGCAATTTCGGATGCCACAAATACTTATTGCTCTGGTTACTTTAGTTGTTTTTTTCAAGTTGGTTTTCAACAAGTTTGGCCGCTCTAATATATTAGAGTTTGGCCACTCAATTTGCATTCTCAGTTCAGTTTATTCCTTGCTGGTAGTTGCCAAGTCAGATGCTTTCGTGGGGTTCTAAAGGAAATTGTAATAATATATAACAATATATATCTTGTTAACTTGAGTGAATTAAAGCAGATGACTTAACATCAAAGTTTTTTTCAGGCCTTCTCTTCAGACGTGACGTTTACTCACCTCGGAACTAATAATTTATCGGTTACGAGTTTCCATTCTGGCAGCTGATGTCTTCATATGATGTCTTCATAGTTTGCAGCTTACCTAGTCTGTCAGGTATGTTTATTATACATAGTTAAATGTAATTAACTGGAAGGGTGTCTTTCATTAGAAAGAACCATTTAGAAAAAATGAATAAGATCTTAAGCATGTGATTAGGTAATTTACCTTCTTGGACTCGAAGACCAAGTCTTTATTAGTTTTTGTAAATTATATTGCAGTAGTTACTGGAAGTCTGAGTGTTAGTTCACTATTAATTTTATCAGTTCCCATTGTTGAAGGTACTTGCTAAAGGAAACTTTGTATGTATACTCTACTTTGTATGTAAACTCAAATTTCGATAATTATGTATTTCTTTTTCACAGGTGTACACACCGCGAGCTTTTTAACAATATCAAGGAAACATTGATAGTTTTAGTAGGAACACGAATGCGTGTTCCCTGGTAGTCGACATTGGAAGTATGCTAGCATCAGAAGAAGCAGGATTCTTGCCTGTGTTGGACTGAAAAGAAGACAAGTAATCTATCTTTTCTGCACACAATTGCAGCAGCAATTAGACGCCTCTAAAGCAACGTAGATCCATCGTCAGATACGGAAGCAGCAAAAATAGTGGTCAGTTTATTCAGTATGTTTCAGCTGTAGCAGCATTAGATGCGTTAAAGCAGCGGAGTTCCAACATTCGATTCAGAAGCAGCAGAAACATTTGTCATTTTCTTCAGACATTAACATCTGTAGCAGCAGTAGACTCCTCCATAGATTCAGCCAAAGCAGCGTAGATCCAACAACAGATTAAGAACAGCAGAAACAGTTGTCAGTTTCTTCAGTACATAACAGCTGCAGCAACATCAGATACCCCGAAAGCAGCTTAGACCAACTAAAATAACTAGTCCTCCAACGGCCATTTCAAGCATCAGAACAGCAACGGAAAAAACAGTATCACTCACTATACAAGGAAGTGATCGGAACAACCGGCTACTTGTGAAGCCATCTCCTAGGACACTTTCTCTTCACCGAGTTCCAGCCAATCACAGAAGTCCATATTGTCTTCACGAACCGAGCAGGAGAACGCAGGACCCTGATTGGCTAAGCGACAAAGCAAGGAATCACAAACTACAGTCTCACTTCAGGCACGAGTGGCGTCATTACTTATATACGGTGGCGACATCTCTTGGTAACCAAACTGTTAGAGTGATGGATCTGAATTCGTACGAAAAAGGGTATAGGCCTATAAGACAGAAGCTATTTATAAGTCAGAAATAGCATGTTCTCAATATTTATTTTGACTGCCATGCGATTAAAGTGATTTACATTTTACTGGCTTCTTTTTTGCTGGTTTCAAACCTGTAAATAAAACCACATATATTTCAACATTTATAGAATTATCTCACGTTTTGGAAACATGTTTGTTGGAAACCTCAAGATTTTCGAAACGATGTAATATGTATATAACGATTTTCATCAGGGCAACTATACTGTCAATCTGTCCACCCGCCTGTGGTGTTTGAGTATGGTAACACTGCGTCCCGAGCTTTAGATAGTTGCGCAGTGTAAGTTTTAGGTAAATAAAAGGATATCTGGGTGTACATTTGAAACTGGAAAGCGTTTTAATAATTTACTGTATGCGAATTACACCGTTAATATTCGAAATAGGATATTATTATAATTGTTGAATGTAAGCTGAATGCAACAATCTAAAACCGGGGACGCAGTGTTACCATACGCAAACACCACATGCGGGTGGACAGACGGAAAAAAAAACCGAGTATGGTTATTTCTTGATGTGCTCTTTTTTTCACTTCGGTACTAAACCACAAAATCCCAGTGCTACTTCTTAGCCTAAATTTCTAATTCCGAGACTCTCTCTCTCTCTCTCTCTCTCTCTCTCTCTCTCTCTCTCTCTCTCTCTCTCTCTCTCTCTCTCTCTCTCTCCACATATATAGATATATAATACATATCTTATTATTAATTATAAAAAATTCCCACGTACGTGTAACGGAGACGAAGTAACATATATAGAAAGACTATTCTAATTCATAAGTAAAACAAGATAATTTGGTTTATTTTATCTGTAAATATCTGGGCTTTATCGGTACTACATGATATTAATTTCGTAGAAAATGAAATGAAATAGTATTATGGAACGATAAGTGATTCATTATACTAAAGAATTAGACTGGAAAAAATAGCTATATTTTTACGAGAATAGCCATTTTAACTTAATTTTTTAATTTATGTTTTCTATTTTGACGAATATTTTGATCATCAATAAAAAAAAATATGACGCTCCGGCTTTAACATGCTTTTTATATATAGCAGAGATATTAGTTATGTCTGTAAAAAATGATAATTAATAAATAAGGCGAAGATATTAAACAACCCAAAAGCTAATTTCAAACAGGAGACAATTTTAACGTTGTTAACGCTAAAAAAGTTTTCTCTGTTTTGTCTTATTTGAAAATAGAAAACGACGATTTATGGGTGACTAAATTTCGTTAACGTATTACAATTACCGACATAATTTTACCTTTGTCTTATAGAGGCACTTTGTAGGATCCACAAATTAGTTTAGGCGTGAACTCCAGTTATTTCCCCACGTAGAAAATAATTTTTTTTTGTCTGAAATTCTTGGCATTTTCAGTAATGATATCAAGTGGTGGAGCTTATATAGTTCAGTCTTCGGGGCTTTAAACTGAAGGCTTTAAGATCAACAGTTCGAGTGCGTTTCGGCCTAAAGAACTTGAATCCAACTTAGGGTGACCAGACGTTCCCCGGTTTTCACTGTGAATGAAAGATCCGATATTGTAATATACAGGAAAAAAAAAGAAAAGAAAAGAAAAAAGAAAATAGAAAAAAAAAAAACGAACTGAATATTGGTACAGCAGCCGTATCACTGATTGCGATAGATATTGGTACGGCAGCGATTGGCGCATGCGCGAACCCTTATTTACTGCGGCCGCCTCAGGCATAATGGCATATCAGTGACAGCAAGAAAATGACGACCAACTATGAGATTCAGGGCCCCTGTAACACGGTTTTTTCGCAATAACTTTTTATCTATGCATTTCATAAATATAATGCTTATTGAGAATACATATTATATCTACACATAAATTTTGACTGTATTCTGCATTACGTAGGTTGAATAAATTTGGTACTTATAATGTAAAAGTGACTTTTTTTGAAGGCGGGCCAACTTACTCAGAGAAAAGGTTTCGAACGCACTCGTTACGTAACTTATGACAGCATTTCTTCCCTCTTTCTCGATGGATGATTGGCTAAACGTAACGAAGGCTAAACCTCTGGCAACAATGACATACAAATTTAAATACAAGCAAAGCAGTACACCTTTATGAACTCTGGAACCTCTCCACTGATAATTATCATAATGAACAAACCAACAAAATATGTTAACAAATACAAAAACACTTCTATTATTAGTCTAACTCCCAAAATAGGTTTCCTAAGAAATTACAGTCCACTTTATAGGTCACAATCAGATTGACAAGATGTAGGAATAATTTTCAAAAACATAGTAGACAAGCTTGATTTGATAACTGCTATATCCAATGTCAAACAATTTTTATTTATTGGCTCTCTACCTATTTACCGGAAAAAAAATAGCCGATACCGTATGTTGGCTTTAAACCTTCACCAATAATTATCGTCAGAATGATGACTTCATGAGGCTCCACCCACTTTCGCCTCGTTATAATTCAGGATAACACTGAAGGCTACCATGGGCATTGTTGGATTAGAAAATTTAACTTCTGGCAATAAAAACTAATTTCTTGAGTAGTTGTAAGAAGTGCTAAATGATCCTCAAGGATCACAGCAGTTGGCCTAAACGTTTAATTCATGTAAATTACTGCTATACTGTTGCGGCACTACTGCTACAGTAGTATTACTACGCTAGCACTGATTCCCCACCCACATCTAGTATCGTTCCGCCATTCATAAAGTCTTTGGGTTTCAGAGCCGAAGGAGTTTCTATCTAGTGGATGGGCGGGGCAACATTTCGTCAAAAGGTTTGTTTACCTTGCTTACGTAATGAATGTTTTTCGACTCTTGGCTAGTAATCATTGGCCATGGCGTCGGCTAAATCATTTTTACTCTATAAAAATTAGAACTATCGGGTTTAGGTTATTGATAATGCTGACAAAATTTGTGTGTGGTTGTAAAATATACATATGTCAGCTTTCAGCTACATCCGATGCTTTGACAAGGAGCAAAGTCCAAAAAACCGTGTTACAGAGACCCTGAATCTCATCGTAGTAACGTGAACCGTGTAATAATACATCAGTTTTCGCTGGAAAGCAGATATTTTCAAGTTTCAACAAGCTGATAAAGGCAACAGACGTCTACGAAGAGTCAAACTTCCAGAAACTGTATATCCTCAGGTCACGAACGATCGAATCGGCCCTGAAAAGAGCTCCGAAGAGGAGATTCAAAGAAGATTTGAAGCTTTGTGCGTCCAATATGGGAAACATACTGTTAATGTAGACCTGATTTGAATGATTACTTACGATTGATTAGGCCGTTTACTACAGGATCGACCTGGTAGTTTTCCTTACTACCATGAATACAGCAGAGCGCGATTTCTGTCTACTTCAAGTCTTCTTTGATTCTCCTCTTCGGTCGGAGTTCTCTTCAGGGCCGATTCGATCGTTCGTGACCTACGGATACTATACAATTTCTGGAAGTTTGACTCTTCGTAGACGTCTATTGCTTTTTTCAGCTCGTTGAAACCTGAAAAAATCTGTTTTTCGGCGAAAACTGATTTGTTATTACACGGTTCAAAGGAGATTCAAAGAAAATATGAAGTACACAGATAGATTAGTTTAGATTTATTTTTCATTACATAGTAAAAATCTAAGTATGTTTAAATATTAATGTGATTTTTTATATTTTCATTTACTGTCAAAATGTTTTGGTGCTTTGGTGATGACAGTATGGTGCTTCACTTTGACATTTTGAATTCACCCAAGACCAAAGTCAATTACAGACAGCAGCCAGAGCGTCTCTCGTGTGTTGACGCCGAGGATGCTACGGAGGACTGAGGAAAAAGCCGGAATCGTTAATGGAGAAGATTTAGGACTGTGCTGGCATAACTGAACTTACTGGCGGCCTTTACGCTTTAGTGGCTTTTATTATAAACAGACTTTGAAGGGGTAGGACACAAGTATATATCTAGTTTACATATTATTCCTCGGCATATAAAAAGTATAAGATTAATATTGGTTGTAACCAAAAATTGTTGCCAAACTGAATGGAATTATGATGCCTTGCATAGTCTTGAATGCTACACACCGATATCCGTCCCTTATTTATTATTCATTTGAAAATTGAATAAGAATCTATGTAATTAATGTAGTTTTCATTGCTAATATATATATAGATATATATATATATATATATATATATATATATATATATATAAATTATATATATTTCTTTGCTACGTTTATATTCCCAATCAAAATTAACAACATTGTTTTGATGAAAATGATTAGGTAAATGACTCTCTTTACCATCTCAAACTTGGCAAAAACGAGAACCTCGGCTTTTGTTGTCTTCCATCTCAAGCGACTCATTGAACTAACTGCAAAAATTAATTGATAAATATGATCCTTTCCTCACTAAGATCATAATACTTAATTATAAGAAGACTTTATTGATCTAAAAGGCGGAATCATCTGTAGCCTAAAGCAGAGTTTTGCTGTAATCCTGGAGTGGCTCCAGTGAGAGTACTGGAAGATAGGCCTAAGTGACGAAGGACTTCCTAGGAAGGAGACACCATTACAGAGCAATGTGAGAGAGAGAGAGAGAGAGAGAGAGAGAGAGAGAGAGAGAGAGAGAGAGAGAGATAGGATGGAAATGAGAAATGATTCAGGAGCGGACGAACAATAGAGTAAAAGGAAAGAGAATGAATGGAATTGTGGAATATTTTCTCTTTGGATCTTTCCTCCAAAGGAAGAAAAGCAAAGGCGACATTAAATAGCAATTGAAGAGGAAGTAAACAAAATCTCTTTATTAAGCAGACATTAATCATCAAACTCCACATTTATCGGGGTGAATTTGTAACTCAACAGAAAGACATTTCATAACCACCTCACACTTGGGTTGATTAAGAATTAGTTATGGCTGGAGTATACCAACCAAAACCATTCTAAAGAATAAACAGAAAAAAATTAATTTCATATTGTTACATTTTCCAACACTGATATCTGGGTGATTACTGACATAACTATGGTTGAAATCACAACCAAAAATAATAACTAAACCATCCCAGCAGTTTTGCCATATCCACATAGCAAAAATACGCTACATTTAGCAATTTTATTCCAGAAGAAATCTTAACTTTGTTAACTTTATGCCAAAAGAAAATGTATATATATATATATATATATATATATATATATATATGTGTATATATAATATATATATATATATATATATATATATATATATATGATATATATATATATATATATATATATATATATATATATATATATATAATCCTGTAAGATATAGATATAAGTGCTTCATTCACTTACTGTGAAACATACAAAGCTAAAATCTACTATACATATAAGTGTTATTTATATATACCTGTGAGTAAAGAAATATAAACTTTAATTAATATTGTAGCTGTATGTTTAATATAATATACTGGGGAAAAAACATAATTAATGCTCTTCTAAAATAATTAATGCTTGGAAAATTACTGTAGCCTATACACTTAAACATATCCCAATTCAGAGACAACATATATTAAAAATAAGTATAGTATATTTTCCGAATATTATATCTAATAATATATATGAGATCTATAAAACTGAACTAATTTTTCTACATGTGAAAAAATCTCAAACTAAGGTATTTCCTTCGATTATCTATATTTCTAAATAAAAAAAAAAAGATCTCAAAATCAGCAGCTCACATTACTTGTGTTCAACTTCATAAAAGTCTTTGTTCAAAACTTTGATCATCGCATTTGATGTGGTTATAATTTGAGCTTTCTCTTTTGCCCTTGATGGCCTATCCACTTATTATATCATTTGTGAGTGATCTGTGACTTAGCCTAATTCTTCTGTCTGTATGTTCACTCAAGAAAAATTCTTTCACAATCTTCATTTGACGCTGGAATTGTCAACAAAGCCTTGGTCAACTTTGATAGTCATGTGTTTGCGAGAATGATGGATCCTGTGCCCAAAGCACGTGGGTACGGGTACTCACTCACGGGCAGCACATGAGGGGCAGCCTGAGGGGGAAGAAAATTTCTATTTTGAGTTAATTTTCTTTTTGTATCGAATTTCACTCAAATTTCAGTCAATGTTAACGTTGTTATGTAAATTTTGCTAGAATTCCGCCAATTGTTTCAGAACTGTGTTAGGATTTACTGAACACTTTAATATCGTAAATTAAAAATATACCACGACATTTTGTTAAAAACATTAAGAATGACAAATGTTCCAGATTAGTGCCCTATTCAACTTTGTCCTGTTTCACTGACACCTAAATTCTTTCATACGATAAAGATTTGTCCCGAATTGGAAAAACAAATCCGTCTGGAAATTTACAGAATATAATAATCATATTGTACGGAACATTAAATAAATAAAACAATCAGAACTTTAGGGAGAGAGAGAGAGAGAGAGAGAGAGAGAGAGAGAGAGAGAGAGAGAGAGAAAGAGAGGCTGGAAATGGTTCATGAGCGGATGAACATTGTAATAGAAAGAAGGAAAATGATTAGAATCGTGCACAGAAAGAAATAGAGGCAGCATTTTCAAGCCGTCATCTTGAAGTTCTCTTGGGATCTTTTCCTCGAAACGGAGAACAGCAAAAGTGACAATAAATAGCGAAGCAAGGTGAAGTAAACAAGGTTACTTTAATCTTACATCAAAGATTATGCTCCATTATCGTAATCATAATAAGACTTTATTGAGCTAAAAGGCGGAATCCTCTGTAGCCTAAAGCAGAGTTTTGCTGTAATTCTGGAGTGGCTCCAATTAGAGTACTGGAAGATAGGCCTAAGTAGTGAAGGACTTCCTAGGAAGGAGACGCCATTATTGAGCGATGAAGGATCGTAGCAGGGAAGGATTATTGATGTAATGCAGGAGAGAGAGAGAGAGAGAGAGAGAGAGAGAGGGCCTGCAATATTCATAAACAGCAGCATCTTATTGTTACTTGAGTGTATGTTATCTGTTCGAACAATTTTGCAAAGAGAAGAAAACACGAAAAAGGTTATGGAAGTCTCACTTGATTCCTTCTATGTTCCTCGAGACAACAGACGAACGTCACCTGTGACTCAAGATCCAAGTCAAGTCGTCTTTTCCTTGTCTTGTTTGTCTCACTGTCCGTTTGGATGTCTTTTGCCTGTCTCTCTGTCTCTCTCCTTCACCCTGTTGATTAAATTGTCTGTTTACGGCAACGTGAGAAGCCCCTGAATATTATAGTAATTAATACTCCATAGCATTTTTCTTCGGTTCGTCCTGATTTTATCCTTGAAATACTCACCATCGGAATAGACATAACTACCATTAATTTAATTTTGTTTTGAAAACTTGAAGAAGTACTGAGAGCAAAGTCATTTTTATGAAGATTGGTAAACGTTTTAGATTAGTCCCATATTCGACAAGATTAATTCACAAATCTAGTTGTAAAGACATTCATTACTAAAATTCATTTAATTTCTCACATTCATAGTCTATAAAACTGTTCAGTGTTGACTGTTTGCAAGAAAAAAGTAATTGGTCTCTATGCGGCGACCGCAGTATCGGCGGTTTCCGTCCGCTATACCTGCGGTGCGGAGGCCGCCTCGTGTGCGGGAAAAAAAAAAAAAAATCGCTGTAGGAAAGAGGCCTCAGCAGGGACTTGCAGAGGGGGGGGGGGGGGGGGGGGGGGGGGGGGGGGCGGTGCTAGGGGTGCCCAAGCACCTGCCCCTTTTGCTACTGTATTAAAAGTGCCCTTTTGAGAGGGATGTATTATAGGCCCGCCGCCTATGCCGCCTATCTGTGTCAATAATAATAATAATAATAATAATAATAATAATAATAATAATAATAATAATAATAATAATAATAATAATAACGATAATGATTATTGTTATTATTATTATTATTATTATTATTATTATTATTATTATTATTATTCATTATTATTATTATTATTATTATATTATTATTATTATTATTATTATTATTATTCTTATTATTATTATTATTATTATTCTTGCAATTTTATTATTAGTTTTTAATAATAATAATCATGCAAGGACTGCACATAATAAAAGAATCCGCCGCAGCGACATTGTCGGTAACTTCAAGGTTATCGACCAAGCACCCGACCTACGTCGTTTGCGAATCTTAAAAGCGCTGCACATCGGGAGGGAGAAGCCCAGTTTGAACGTCACACAGGAGACCTTCCTCCTCCCCACTGCCGTCAGGAGAGCAGCAGACACCTCCCCACAACGACCATCGCACCAGAGGGATCCTGAGGATGATAGAAGCATTAGCTCTCTTCCTGAGGACGTCCCTAGTAACCCTAAGGGTGATCGCAGCTTAAGCTCTCGCCCTGAGGACGACCTCGTAGCACGCCCTTCGAGGGGACCTCCACCATCACCAATAAGGATGAGGCTCCGCCCACGAAGAGGACAGCCAACCAGCAACGGGCCCCCTGATGACATCGCTCGTGACGTCACAGGTATTGCCCAATGAAAAGTGAGGTACCCGTTTCTTCAAGCCACCCGAATGCAATAAATAGCATGAATACATCTGATACAGACCATTGCACTCAGCGATCCCGTCCCGAAGATGGCCAAATGAGGTGGCCGAAACATGTAGACGCCTTTTAAAAACCAGAAACGAAGAAATAACAAGAAATACCGGATAGACCCCTGACGACGACGGCCTGTTCCCGACCTACGAAACGCACCTGTATACCTGTTGACGACCCCAGCCTGTCCCTGATAACCAGTTTGCTTTTGATAACACCAGCCCGCCCGAAATTTCCGTTGACGACCTACAGCACGATGAACATTGGACAGCTGCTTTATAATACCAGCGTGCCAGAAAGGCAAATCATTAGGAAAATTGAAAGAATATTGTACAAAATCAATTCTGTGAATTCTGCCATTATTTTTAATAAAATAATTAAAATAATAATAATAATAAATAATAATATTAATTAATAATAATAATAATAATAATAATAATAATAATAATAATAATAATAATAATAATAATAATAATAATAATAATAATAATAATAATAATAATAATAATAATAAGAACTGATGGGGACACGAACACCAACACCACCAGCACAACCAACCCAACAGAAACCAAAACAGCAACCACCTTGGAAAAGGCGCCTGGAAAAGCAAATCATGGTGATGAGATCTGACTTGAGTAAACTGAAAGAGATGGCAGAAAAAAGACTAAGAAGCAAGAAAACAAGGGAGGAACTGAACGAGAAATACAAAGTACACGAGAGGGGACTAAGCAACACAATAGAGGATGCAAAACAGAGGCTTAAGGCCAAAGCACATAAGATCCAACGATACATGAACAGGAATAAGGGGTACCAACAGAACAAACTATTCGGAACCAACCAGAAAAGACTATACAGCCAACTAAGAGGGGAAGACAACCACCAAGAAATTCCTGAAGCCGAACCAAGTAAGAGACTCTGGGAAAACATATGGAGCAATCCAGTATCACACAACAAACATGCAACATGGCTCCAGGAAGTCAAGGCCGAAGAAACAGGGAGAATAAAACAAAGATTCACTGACATCACGACAGACACAGTCAGACACCAACTAAAGAAAATGCCAAACTGGAAAGCCCTAGGTCCCGATGAAGTCCATGGATACTGGCTCAAAAACTTCAAGGCCCTACACCCAAGAATAGCAGAACAACTCCAGCATTGTATCACAAATCACCATGCGCCCAAATGGATGAGCATCCTTAGTCCAGAAAGACAAGAGTAAGGGAAATATAGCAAGTAACTATAGGCCTATCACCTGCCTACCTATAATGTGGAAGTTACTAACAGGTATCATCAGAGAAAGGCTATACAACTACCTAGAGGATACAAACACCATCCCCCACCAACAGAAAGGCTGCAGAAGGAAGTGTAGGGGCACAAAAGACCAGCTCCTGATAGACAAAATGGTAATGAAGAACAGCAAGAGAAGGAAAACCAACCTAAGCATGGCATGGATAGACTATAAGAAAGCCTTCGACATGATACCACACACATGGCTAATAGAATGCCAGAAAATATATGGGGCAGATGAAAACACCATCAGCTTCCTCAAAAATATAATGCGCAACTGGAATACAATACTTATAAGCTCTGGAATAAAACTAGCAGAGGTTAATATCAGGAGAGGGATCTCCCAGGGCGACTCACTGTCCCCACTACTCTTCGTAGTAGCCATGATTCCCATGACAAAATTACTGCAGAAGATGGATGCTGGGTACCAACTCAAGAAAAGAGGCAACAGAATTAACCATCTGATGTTCATGGACGACATCAAGCTGTATGGTAAGAGCATCAAGGAAATAGATACCCTAATCCAGACTGTAAGGATTGTATCTGGGGACATCAGGATGGAGTTTGGAATAGAAAAATGCGCCTTAGTCAACATACAAAAGGGCAAAGTACAAGGACTGAAGGGATAAAGCTACCAGATGGGAGCAACATCAAACACATAGATGAGACGGGATACAAATACCTGGGAATAATGGAAGGAGGGGATATAAAACACCAAGAGATGAAGGACACGATCAGGAAAGAATATATGCAGAGACTCAAGGCGATACTCAAGTCAAAACTCAATGCCGGAAATATGATAAAAGCCATAAACACATGGGCAGTGCCAGTAATCAGATACAGCGCAGGAATAGTGGAATGGACGAAGGCAGAACTCCGCAACATAGACCAGAAAACTAGGAAACATATGACAATACACAAAGCACTACACCCAAGAGCAAATACGGACAGACTATACATAACACGAAAGGAAGGAGGGAGAGGACTACTAAGCATCGAGGACTGCGTCAACATCGAGAACAGAGCACTGGGGCAATATCTGAAAACCAGTGAAGACAAGTGGCTCAAGAGTGCATGGGAAGAAGGACTGATAAAAGTAGACGAAGACCCAGAAATATAAAGAGACAGGAGAATGACAAACAGAACAGGGGAATGGCACAACAAACCAATGCACGGACAATACATGAGACAGACTAAAGAACTAGCCAGCAATGACACATGGTAATGGTTACAGAGGGGAGAGCTCAAGAAGGAAACTGAAGGAATAACAGCGGCACAAGATCAGGCCCTAAGAACCAAATATATCCAAAGAACGATAAATGGAAATAACATCTCTCCCATATGTAGGAAATGCAATACGAAAAATGAGACCATAAACCACATAGCAAGCAAATGTCCGGCAATTGCACAGAACCAGTACAAAAAGAGGCATGATTCAGTAGCAAAAGCCCTCCACTAGAGCCTGTGCAAGAAGCATCAGCTACCTTGCAGTAATAAGTGGTACGAGCACCAACCTGAAGGAGTGATAGAAAACGATCAGGCAAGGATCCTCTGGGACTATGGTATCAGAACAGATAGGGTGATACGTGCAAATAGACCAGACGTGACGTTGATTGACAAAGTCAAGAAGAAAGTATCACTCATTGATGTCGCAATACCATGGGACTCCAGAGTTGAAAAGAAAGAAAGGGAAAAAATGGATAAGTATCAAGACCTGAAAATAGAAATAAGAAGGATATGGGATATGCCAGTGGAAATCGTACCCATAATCATAGGAACACTAGGCACGATCCCAAGATCCCTGAAAAAGAATCTGGAAGAAATAGAGGCTGAAGTAACTCCAGGACTCATGCAAAAGAGTGTGATCCTAGAAACGGCGCACATAGTAAGAAGAGTGATGGACTCTTCTTACCCGGAACCCCACACTATAAATGCCACTCAGTCGAATTGGAGGACTGTGATAAGCAAAAAAAAAAAAAAAAAAAAACAAAAAAAAAAAAAAAAAAAAAATATATATATATAAATTATATTTAAAAATTAATATAATATCTATATATATATATATATATATATATATATATATATATATATTATATATATATATATATATATATATAGAATAAACAGGAGCTTGTAGAAATGGGTATTATATCTTGGCAACACTGGGTCACCCAAGATCAGCTGACTATATGTCTCGTCTGGTAACACTGAGGCCAAGACAAGCTCAGCTGAGCTAGACTGACAACAGGCCAGGTAAGCTTTCCTAGTTATTTTAACTGGTATTGCATCTGCATTAAGGCTTTGACTCCTTTTTTAGCTATATAAAGTGTAATAGCAAAAAGAGGGAGAGAGACAGTGGACCAAGTGAGTCGAGTAAATTAATAGATTTGGAGAGGAAAATAGGAACGGGGCCACAGTAATGTGGACTGGAACGCCGAACGGTACAGGTACCGGTATGATTCACTGTAGGTGGCCATTAACCTACTGAATGAGACACATACAGCTTGTGTTTCATTTCATTTGTTGCATAATGTGTCCAATTAAATTCTTGAGCTGCACGTGATATTCAGTTTTCGATTTTTAAATCAACAATACCCAACTGGATGGTGAAAAAAATCTGTTCATTTCTCATTTTCGTTTTTTTAAAAAATTGTTTTCACCATTTAGCATTCGAGAATCATGTTTATGTCGTGTTATTAATGATGTTTATGCTTATCTGTTCTACTGGTAGTCAGTACTGTAGATTTTATGTTCATATAAAACATTAGTCCACTGGTACCTATGATATCAGTCATGTTTATCTCTTTCTTGAATTATTAATGGCTAGTTTAAATAAATTTGAAAGGATATTGAGCCGGTATATATTTAGCCTCATTCATTTCTATATTTTTGCCCTTTTTTTCACTTGAGCACCTGCCCTGAAAAAGTTCTCTGCCCGTCCCTGGGCCTCAGTAAGGGTTGAAGTTCTTCCTATAAAGAAACAATTAAGCAAAGAAAGATGGCAACTGGGAGAGAGAGAGAGAGGCTGGAAATGGTTCAGGAGCGGATGGTGAACGATGCAGTAGAAGGAATGAGACTGACCAGAATTGTGCATAGAAAGGAATAAATGCAATATTTTCATTTCTGAGCTCTGGATCTATTCCTCGGATCGGAAAACAGCAAAAGTGACATTCAACAGTGAATGAAGGGGAAGGTAAACAAGGTTACATTAATCTTATATTAACGATGGTGTTCCCTTGGACCTTATAGCCGCAATGAACTTTGCACATTTCAACATTGCGCTATCACTTTCTCAACTCATTTCATTTAGTTCATGAATTTCCTATGGTTAACATAAATGTAACCAAAAATAGCAGTACTAACACGAAGACTGAAGCAAACGAATAATTACTCTTGTACACGCCGAGATCCAACCATTATTTATCATTCATATGAGGCTTTTACAATGATTTATGTAAAAAAAGTAATTTTTATCGATGAAATATTTTTATTATATATATTTCTTTGCTATATTAATATATAATATTAAAATTATACTACAATATTTCAAAATATGAGGATAATAAGATAAATGGCTTTCTCATATCATCTCAAACTTGACAAAACCAGAATCTCGGCTTCTTTGTTGCTTCTTCCTTCCATCTCAAGCGACGCATTGAACGAACTGCAAAACTCAGTCGATAAATATGATCATTTCCTCACTAAGGTCATAATAATTATAAGAAGACTTGATTGATCTAAAAGGCGGAATCCTCTGTAGCCTAAAGCAGAGTTTTGCTGTAATTCTGGAGTGGCTCCAATGAGAGTACTGGAAGATAGGCCAAGTGGTGAAGGACTTCCTATGAAGGAGACGCCATTATTGAGCAACGAAGGATCGTAGCAGGGAAGGATTACTGATGTAATGCAGGAGAGAGAGAGAGAGAGAGAGAGAGAGAGAGAGAGAGAGGGAAAGGAAATGATAAATGATTCAGGAGCGGATGAGCAATAGAGTAGAAGGAAAGAGAAAGATTAGAATTGTGCAATATTTTCTCTTTGGATCTTTCCTCCAAAGGAAGAAAAGCAAAGGCGACATTAAATAGCGAATGAAGAGGAAGTAAACAAAATCTCTTTATTAAGCAGACATTAATCATCAAACTCCACATTTATCAGGGTGAATTTGTAACTCAACAGAAAGACGTTTTATAACCACCTTACACTTGGGTTGGTTAAGAATTAGTTATGGCTGGAGCATACCAACCAAAACCATTCAAAAGAGAAAACATAAAAAAGTTAATTTCATAATAGCAACCAAAAATGGTAACTAAACTAGCCCAGCAGTGTTGCCATATCAACATAGCAAAATTATGCTGGGGTACGAAAAAAGTAAGCTATATTGAGCAATTTTATCCCAGAAGATATCTTAACTTTGTTAACTTTATACAAAAAGAAACTATATATATATATATATATATATATATATATATATATATATATATATATATATATATATATATATATATATATAATCCTGTGAGATATTATAGATATAAGTGCTTCATTCACTTACTGTGAAACATACAGAGCTTAAATCTACTGTACATATAAGTGTATATTTATAAAATATACCTGTGAATAAGGAAATATAACTTTAATTAATATTGTAGCTGTACGTTTATAACATAATATAACTGGGGAAACATAATTAAGGCTCTTCTAAAATAAATTAATGCTTGGAAAATTACTGTAGCCTATACACTTAAACATATCCCAATTCAGAGACAATATATATTAAAAGTAAGTATAGTGAATTTTTCGAATATTATATCTAATAATATATATGAGATCTATAAAACTGAACTAATTTTTCTACATGTGAAAAAATCTGAAACTAAAGTCTTTCCTTCGATTCTCTTTATTTCTAAATGAAAAAAAAAAAAAAAAATCTCAAAATCAGCAGCTCACATTACTTGTGTTCAACTTCATATATGTCTTTGTTCAAAACTTTGATCATCGCATTTGATGTGGTTATAATTTGAGCATTCTCTTTTGCCCTTGATGGCCTATCCACTTCTTATCTCATTTGTGACTGATCTGTGACTAAGCCTAATTCTTCTGTCTGTATGTTCACACGAAAAATTCTTTCACAATCTTCATTTGACTCTGGGTTTGTCAACAAAGCCTTGGTCAACTTTGATAGTCATGTGTTTGCGAGACTGATGGATCCTGTGCCCAAAACACGTGGGTACGGGTACTCACTCACGGGCACATGAAGGACCGCGTGAGGGGGAAGAAAATGTCTAAAGTTTTAGTTAATTTCTTTTTGTATTGAATTTCACTCAAATTTCAGTCAACGTTTACGTTTTTATGTAAATTTTGCTATAATTCCGCTAATTGTTTCAGAACTGTGCTAGGATTATGCTAAAAAGATGTTTATGTTAGAGGCACGAAATTTTGTTATGGTTAAAATTCTAACCAAAAATATTAAAACAATTTATACTAAGCATAAGGATCTCTCGGATAGGAGGTCAACACTTAGATCCTGCCATTATTCATAATCTATTTGAAAATGTTTTTAGCACTATGTAATTAAATTTTTATTGCTTACATATATATAGATTTACTGGACACTTTAATATCTCAAATTAAAAATATACCACGACATATTGTTAAAAATATCAAGAATGACAAACGTTTCAGATTAGCGCGCTATTCAACTTTGTCCTGTTTCACTGACACCTAAATTCTTTCATACGATAAAGATTTGTCCCGAATTGGAAAAACAAATCCGTCTGGAGATTTACAGAATATAATAATCATATTTATTGTACGGAACAATAGATAAATAAAACAATCAGAACTTAGAGAGAGAGAGAGGAGAGAGAGAGAGAGAGAGCGAGAGAGAGGAGAGAGAGAAGGAGGAGAGAAGAGGGAGAGAGAATAGAGAGAGAGAGAGAGAGAGAGGCTGGAAATGGTTCAGGAGCAGATCAACACTGTATAATAGAAAGGAGAATGATCAGAATCGTGCACAGAAAGAAATAGAGGCAGCATTTTCATGCCGTCATCTTGAAGTTCTCTTGGGATCTTTTCCTCGAAACGGAGAACAGCAAAAGTGACAATAAATAGCGAAGCAAGGTGAAGTAAACAAGGTTACTTTAATCTTATGGCGGCAATATTTTCTCTCACTGAAAATCATTGGGTTACAAGCATTCATGAGTTTCTAAGGTCAAAATTAATAATAACCAAAAATAATATAAACCATATAAGCAAGACAGATTTTCAGGTAAAATAAGTATTTATTATGACAACATTATGTAAAACAAAAATAGGCCTATTTGCATCTATTCATGATTATGCACCATGTATGTAATTCGTTTTTAAAATGAGAACAAATGACTATTCTATTTTCAATGAAACAAAAAAAAATATTAGGCCTATATGTGCTAACTTTGCAACGAACGCACACGATTACGAACTTAATCATCTTTCCACGGAACTCTTCCTTCAGTCATAAAATATTCAATAAATATTACTAAAGTCCTCCGGTCTAAATTTAAACTCTCGACAAATTCACATGGGAGTATTTAATTATTCTTTTATCGACCACTCTTTCACTGGACGTTTATGGGTGTACTTTTGTTGTTGTTTTTATGATGTCACAAGTGAATTACAGCCAGAGCATCGTGTGTTGACGCAGAGGTTGCTACGGAGGACTGAGGAAAAAGCCTGAATCGTTAGTGGCGAAGATTTGGATTGTGCAGGCATAACTGAACCTTAGTGACATTAATTGTAAACAGACATTGAAGGAGAAGTACACCCACAGTAAATATCTATTCTACGTATTATAATACTTCAGCTTCTAATAAGCATGTTAAGGCCCGTCCACACTGGCAAACATTATTAGCAAACAATGTTTCCTGTCCAGACCTTAAGTACTTGTCGGTATTTGTTTGTTTGTTTGTATGGTGCTTTTACGTTGCATGGAACCAGTGGTTATTCAGCAACGGGACCAACGGCTTTACGTGACTTCCGAACCACGTCGAGAGAGAACTTCTATCACCAGAAATACACATCTCTCACTCCTCAATGGAATGGCCGTGAATCGAACCCGCGACCACCGAGGTGGGACGTTAATACCATACCAACCACGCCGCTGAGGCGCTATACTTGTCGGTGCAGTAGCCTCTGTGTCTGTATTCTACTTAGATATTTAATGCACTCGAGGAGGGATAAGAGACAGAAAAGGCCTACCTCTCAAGGCTGGGAGATTCATTTAGGCTTCTTTTGTTTATCAGTGTCCGATAAATGCCATTTATATGGAGGAGTAGGGACTCACTGATGCATCCCTTTTTTCCATCAAAATCTAAGTAATACATCTGATTGGGAGGTAATTTATTCACATCGGCCTATTCGCTCCATCTTCCCCCTAACCCCTGGCCCCCAAACATCCCAGGCTGCACCGACCTCCCTCTATCGCATGAAAGCAGCTATAAATAGATATAACGGTTATTTCAAAAATTTCTCTCACCAACGAAGTCTAAATATATCCTCAAAAGATTTTCTGCTTAAATTAACTTTTTCATTCATTTCCCACAATATTTGCGTAAACTCGTTAACACCCTACACCATATATATATATATATATATATATATATATATATATATATATATATATATATATATAATATATATATATATATAGTATGTATATATATCGTATGTATAAACATTATACATTATGAATGTTTATATACATATGTACACTAAATGTTTTCCATTCTAGACGGGAAAGAAATTTACGGTAAAAATTGTTTGCAAAAAGTTTGCCTTCGCCAGCTGTTTTCAAGCAATGTTTGCAAACAATGTTCCCCGGTGTGGACAGGCCTTCATGATTGATTAATATTGGTTTTTACCAAAAATAGGAGCCATATAAATGGTACCACGAAAAGCATTCCTCAGCCTACACACCGAGATCCGTCCATTATTTATCATTCATTTGAAAATTGTACAAGAATCTATGTAATTATTGTAGTTTTCATTACTAATATATAGAAATTATATAAATTTCTTTGCTACGTAGATATTTCCAATTAAAATTATACTACAACATTGTTATAAAAAATAGGACGATAATAAGATAAATGGCTTTCATATACCAACTCGAACTTGATAAAAACGAGAACCTCGGCTTCTTTTGTTGTCTTCCATCTCAAGCGACGCATTGAACGAACTGCAAAACTCTATCGATAAATATAATCCTTTCCTCACTAAGGTCATAATAATTATAATAAGACTTTATTGATCTAAAAGGCGGAATCCTCTGTAGCCTAAAGCAGAGTTTTGCTGTAATTCTGGAGTGGCTCCAGTTAGAGTACTGGAAGATAGGCCTAAGTGGCGAAGGACTTCCTAGGAAGGAGACGCCATTATTGAGCAATGAAGGATCGTAGCAGGGAAGGATTATTGATGTAATGTAGAAGAGAGAGAGAGAGCCTGCAATATTTATAAATAGCAGCATCTTATTGATAGTTGAGTGAATGTTATCTGTTCGACAAATTTTGTAAAGAGAAGATAACAGGAAAAAGGTTATAGAAGGCTCACTTGATTCCTTCTATGTTCCTCGAGACAACAGACGAACATCACCTGTGACGCAAGATCCAAGTCAAGTCGTCTTTTCCTTGTCTTGTTTGTCTCACTGTCCGTTTGGATGTCTTTTGCCTGTCTCTCTCCTTCACCCTGTTGACTAAATTGTCTGTTTACGGCAACGTGAGAAGCCCCGAATATTAAAATAATTAATACTCTATAGCATTTTTCTCCGGTTCGTCCTGATTTTATCCTTGAATTACTCACCATCGGAATAGACATAACTACCATTAGTTTCGTTTTCTTTTGTGGGTGGGTCGGGGGGGGGGGGGGGGGGGGGGGGGAACTTTTCAAAGAATTCCTATAAAAAAAGTAGTTTGACAATGTCAGCCATTACAGGTTTGAAAACTTGAAGAAGTACTGAGAGGAAAGTCATTTTCATGAAGATTGGCAAACGTTTTAGATTAGTCCCATATTCGACTAGATTAATACACAAATCTAGTTGTAAAGACATTCATTACTAAAATCAATATAATTTCTCACATTCATAGTCTATAAAACTATTCAGTATTGACTGTTTGCAAGGAAAAGGTAATCGGTCTCTATGCGGCGACCGCAGTATCGGCGGTTTCCGTCCGCTATACCTGCGGTGCGGAGACCGTCTCGTGTGCGGCAAAAAAAAAAAAAAAAAAAAAAAAAAAAAAAAAAACGCTGTATGAAAGAGGCCTCAGTAAGGGTTAAAGTTCTTCCTATAAAGAAACAATTAAGCGAAGAAAGATGGCAACTGAGAGAGAGAGAGAGAGAGAGAGAGAGAGAGAGAGAGAGAGAGAGAGAGGCTGGAAATGGCTCAGGAGCGGATGGTGAACGATGTAGTAGAAGGAATGAGACTAACTAGAATTGTGCAAAAAAAGGAATAAATGCAATATTTTCATTTTCGAGCTCTGGATCTTTTCCTCGGATCGGAGAACAGCAAAAGTGACATTCAACAGTGAATGAAGGGGAAGGTCAACAAGGTTACCTTAATCTTAAATTAACGATCATGCTCCCTTGGACCCGCAATGAACTTTGCACATTTTATCATTGCGGTATGATTTTCAGAAATCAATTCATTAAGTAGTTCTTGAATTTCTTATGGTTAACATAACTGTAACCAAAAATAACAGTACTAAAAGAATATCTAAGAAGTGGAAAATGAATAATTACCGAAGTACACGCCGAGATCCAACCATTATTTATAATTCATATGAGATTTTTACAATGATTTATGTAAAAAAAAGTAATTTTCATTGATAATATATTTTATTATAAATATTTTTTTGCTATGTTAATATATAATATTAAAATTATACTACAATATTTCAAAATATGAGGATAATAAGATAAATGGCTTTCTCGTCATATCATCTCAAACTTGACAAAAACCAGAATCTCGGCTTCTTTGTTGCTTCTTCCTTCCATCTCAAGCGACGCATTGAACGAACTGCAAAACTCAGTTGATAAATATGATCATTTCTTCACTAAGGTCATAATAATTATAAGAAGACTTGATTGATCTAAAAGGCGAAATCCTCTTTAGCCTAAAGTAGAGTTTTGCTGTAATTCTGGAGTGGCTCCAATTAGAGTACTGGAAGATAGGCCTAAGTAGTGAATGACTTCCTAGGAAGGAGACGCCATTATTGAGCTATGAAGGATCGTAGCAGGGAAGGATTGATGCAGGAGAGAGAGAGAGAGAGAGAGAGAGAGAGAGAGAGAGAGAGAGAGAGAGAGAGACGTGCGCCGCCGCTCCACACAAGACCAGACCAATATAGCAGCGCAAAATAACTCGGGTAAGGTTGATCAACAAACTTTAACACTAATTGCAGCATGTAAGGGTCCGCAGGAAGGTTGAGGAGGCTTCAGGACTGTCTGTCTGTCTGTCTCTCCCTCACCCCGCCCCTGTCTCTCTCTCTCTCATCTCGTCGTATCTCTCTCTCGTCTCTCTCACCCCGCCCCTGTCTCTCTCTCCTCTCTCCTCTATCCTCTCTCTCTCTCTTCTCTTCGACTGGAAGTGAACGACTTTCCAGTTAGCTCGTCAGACAGCCATCTGTGGCTTTCCCGAAACTGGTTCATGCAAATGAGTTTCTCTCTCTCTCTCTCTCTACAATTTTGCAGGAGGCTTCAGTGCCTAGTCTTTGTAAAACTCATACTTTGCAGAGGTAAGCCTACTACTAGTGTCATAAACTTCATTAATAAAGTCTGTTACTACTACAATCAACAACCACAACAGCAATAACGATGACAATACTGAAACTTTATTAACACGGTTTTGTTTAACTATCACTGCACAGATTACGGTAAATGTTGAATTTGTAATAAGCTTACGTACGCATTACATAAATGGAGTCACATTTGGCGCCCACTTCGTACATACGGCATACCATTATGGATGGATAATATTACTTTTTAAATTTTTCTTTATCGAAGATTGAATAGTTACCTACTTAAAGAATGTGTTATTCTGAAATATATGGGCTTGCATTAGAATTTGTGTACACACACACACACACACACATATGAATAATATATGTATATATATATACCCTATATATATATATATATATGTATATATATATATATATATATATATAATATATATATGTATATATATATATATATTATATATATTAATATATATATCTATATATATATATAACATCATCAACTGTACATAAACATAGCCAATATACATAACGAAGTAATTCGCTCTCCATCAATAAGCACATAACTTCATCAGTGAATATTTATAAGTACATCCACATTAATCAGAGAGTAGGACGATTTCCCATTCATTTAATAAAAAAAATATTCGACGTAAATGAATACATATGTATATATATGTATGTATATATATAAGTACAGTCGGCCACACATATAAGTAAACACATTTCAGCCACAAGGGCTGGATGTGATCTGGTAACACTGGAACTGTGCCTCCAGACGCACGATGAAACCCGCCCCTCCACCGTGGCCACCGCCCTCCACACGTCTTCCCCAAACATTTTTCCCTCCAACCTTCACTCCCACCCTTTCAAGCACACGTTTATAACTTCTGCTCCCTCTCTTTAATTTCTCCTTTAAGGAAAATAATATAACTGAATCTATTCTGTAGGTTTATTTTCTCATCATGTGGAGGCGAGAAAACCCGTCTGTTCAACTTTTGTCGTGATGATATTATTACTTGCTGTTACCGACAGAAGAATCAACTCGGTTTTCGTGGGCTCTCTTGTAATAATGGGATTTAGCTATCTACCAATAAAACCCTTGTCTATCAAATAACAGCATACCTACTACTCTTTAATTATAATTGTAATATCAACAGCCGCATTCCAAATTCTTATTATTACAAAGACAACTAGCATCAGATCGTGTAGGACCTTACGTAACTCAAATTAAGCAGGAAGAAATAAAGAAGGTATAAGTTGAGGAGAGAAAGACCTCCATAGGCCTAGAAGACACTGAAGGAGGAGAAACAAAGAGAGAGTTATAAGAGAGAGGACAACAGCAAGAAGGAGGCAGACGGAAAGGAGACACAGTGTAATAGAGCTGAGAGTGTGGCTGGTATCACAAGGGGCACCATTACCCTCTTAAGTATAATGGGGGCATAGGTCTTGACTTGTCATAGGGGTTATTATGAGAGTTGATTCTTCCTTATGGTTGGACGTTTTAATTTTTTTTTTTTGCTACCATATATCGCATTATTTACATATGATAATGATATTATTTTTCATTTCTGATGATCGCATACTAAACTTCAGGCAATGACAAAAAAATGAGCCAAAAATGAACTCTTAATCTTAAAAACTAAGCGCGCTGTGATTTTTTGAAAAAATTATTTTTTCCACTTCCGCGCTCACTCCAAACCGGCGCCGGCATGCGGGAGAGGTTTTTGATTTTTAGGGCTTCGGCGTAAGAGGGTTAATATGATTATTTATAACCTATGTTAGCTTAAGGTACGCTAAGTATTTTTATTTAGAAGTGTTTTAAACAAATGTGAAGTGAGAAATATTATTATATTGTAACGGCCAGAGCGCCGAGCGAATTCTGTTATTTTGTAAATCGCATTGTGCTCGTCGGACGAGACAGAGCACGTGTATTAGATAGATGCCAGAAAGGACCAGATCAAACTAGGAAGTGCTTTGCCAGGGTTTATTGCTGTGTTGGAAAGCCTAGCTAGTTAGGAGTGTTTTACTAATAGTTACGGCAAAAGAAGTGTACAATTCTTTTGTCTGTGATATGTTAGGGTATTCATTTTAACTTAGTTTTCATTCCAAGTGTTGGTAACCGCTTACCTCTCAGCTTAATTCAGCTTCGCGCACTCTCGCGCCTGCGCGGTCTCAACCAACCTTCGTTCTCACAAAGAAGCAGCCATGTTTGTTATCTCTTTAAGCATTACCTAAACAATTTAAGCAAAGTAACGTAAGTCTCAAAGTTTTAACGTAAATAATATCAATCTCGGTACTAGTAACTATCGTTCTGCCAGAGAAATTAACGTAATTCGCCTTGAATAAGAAACTAGAATTTCGTGTTGTAAATTGCTTTCGCATTTACAGAGAATCAGCTGATTCGCCATCACTGCTAGCCCACCGTGCTGCTAGCCCGCGCTGGCCAGCTCGCTCATGTGTTTCACCTCGCATCGCTCACTCGCTCGCTGAGCGAAAGTTTCATTTCACTTTGCACTTAACATAACCTTTTCTTTTTCCAATTGTTTGCTAACATTTTCATCTTAAAATCCTTACCGTCATTTCACTGTTCACAGGGACCTAGTAATCTTACATAAAGTTAACGTAAATCTTAAAAGTAGAGTAAATTACAAGAATTGTTAATGTAAAACGCGTCTTTGTAAATTTCATATTAAAACGCAAATCATTTCATAAGCGCAAGCCGCTAACATTAACGTAAACATCGTTCACCGCGAGCGCGTTATCATTTTCATAAAACGTTATCAAAAGCAATTCTTTCATTAAAAACGTTAACGTAAGTAGATAATTTAACGCAAGTTGCGTCATATTAAACTAACATTAGTAGTTCAATTCAAATATAAGGGAGTTCATTCATATATCATTTTTCACCCTCTCCGAGAGAGAGAGAGAGAGAGAGAGAGAGAGAGAGAGAGAGAGAGAGAGAGAGAGAGAAAACCAGAACCCAGTATTCACGAAGCCAAGAGTACTACATCTTACCATTAATTATAGCATGCAGAATTAACATTATTTTAGTCTCTTGTGTCTTTCATTTACACAGCGTGATACGTACGCGCATGTGTCCATTGCAGTTTGCAAGCATTTATTTATTTCATTTATCGAGTACTTCAGCGAGGGACTGAGCATTTCTAAAATTTCCATTACCTGTCGTTGCCCGAGCGGTCTTTTTATTTTCTTTATCACGAAAGACTTGCGTATACCGCAAGCACAATTCGCACAGTGTGCCACGCAAATTCATTACTTCCAGACAAGGAAGCCTACCAGTTTAGGACTGGCCACCCCCAGTGCACGTCAGGTCTTACCATTTTACAGTGCCACTAATTCTTGACACTGTCCATCGACTGGCTGCTGAAGTACTCCCACCTTTTACTTTCTCTCCTCCACTATTACCCTCTGCCACGAACAGAGTACCATTTCACTTCAGTATATTTAAGTATACTGCATGTAGTGTCCGGGACACACCAGCACGATACCAGTGCTCCAAGGAACGCCTCCATAAGTGCCATTGCACCTGTACAGGCCGTACAGGTAGCCATTATACCTGCGTGTCCGTCCTTACGGAACGCCCAAGTAACTAGTGTGTCCGTGTACAAGGGTCAGTGATCCTTCAGAACACTCAACAAGGGAACGCCTCCCCAAGTGCCGCAATACCAGCCCTAAGTGCTGTCAAACCTGCGTGTCCGTTCTTACGGAACGCCCAATTCATTATTGTCCGTGTACGAGGATCAGTGATCCTTCGGACCAATCAAGGGAACGCCTCCCGAAGTGCCGCAATACCAGCACTACTAGTGCTGTCCAAAAGGAACGCCTCCTGAAGTGCCATCGCACCTGTACAGACGTACAGGTAGCCCTACACCTGCGTGTCCGTCCTACGGAACGCTCATTCATTAGAGTATCCACCATTTTGGATCACTGAACCAAGGAACGCCTCCTCATAAGTGCCGTGCACCTGTATTGGACCTACAGGTAGCCCATTCCAACGTCTCCCAAGTTGGGAACGCCCGTAAGTGTGACGTACACCGCACACTTCATTCGATTTTTTCACCTCATCAGAAGGTGCCGTTCACAAAGTGCCACCGAGCACCCAGTCTTTCCAGACTTTTTCCTTACCATTATCGCAGAACCCATTTCCAAGTGAGCCACTTTCCACAGTAGGCACTCCCATTCCATCCATTACCCTTCCTGGCCATTATTATCATTTTCATCTGAGCCTCTACTGCAGCCTAAGGGAAATGTCTTCCCCTGCTTCCCGCGACTTCTTTGCCATAGAGCTAGAGAAGCTCGGAGCCCTCATAACTCTAGGCAAGGAGGCCGGTTACACTGGACCAGCACTTGACCAGTGGATAAAGGCGCAGCAGGCTGCTGCGCGCCTGCAAGAAAAGGAAGAAAGAGAAGCAGAGAGAAAGGAAAGAGAAGAAGAGAGAAAGCATGAGCTAGCTCTCCTAGATGACAAAATCTCTCGGTTAGTTTCTAAGCCCCAGACCATGAGCTGGACTCCCAGTAAGAGGTGGTTGCGGAGGTTCTGCACCACTTGTTGTGTGCGTGGGCATGCTGTGGATTCCGACCGGTGCCCAAGTCGGTCTCTACCTTGGGAGGAGAGCTTCCAGGGTGAACTTCTCCAAGGCAACCATGTAGCCCTGCCTGATGAACAGTCTCCTACGGCCTATCAGTGGGTACAAGTCATGGCCGACACCGAAGCCCAGGTCTCCCTTATTTCCAGAAAGGAATTGCCTAGGGGTGCCAAAATCCAGACAAACGAAGAAATTCAGTTTGAATGGATTGACCTCTATTCTGTTCCTTCGGTCCTTCTGAATGTAGACATGCCCTTTCTGGACCAGGAGACCAGGGAAACCACATTGTGCCGCCTGGGCGTAGTTGACCAATTTCATGATGTTTACCAGGTAATATTGGGCCGAGATCTACTTAAGCCGTATCTCCCCTGGACGCAGCTCCCACTACCAGATGCACCGGATCCCTGCAGCATGCCTCATAATCAAACCTCAATTTTAGATTCAGAGGCTAGTGCCTCCGATTTCCCAGACATCCCTTTTATTTGTGAACCTGGCCCTGACCCAGTTTCAGAGCCCGAAGTTTCTTCCGCATCATCTCAGCCTCTTGCCATTTTACCGCCTACCTCATCCACTTGTTTCCGAGGGTGATTCAACGGAGGATTCCTTAACCTCCCTACCTCACATCACTGCCAGAGAGGACTCTTCACCTGTGCCAGAGCACACTGCCAGCCTTGGTGACTCCACAGATTCGCAACCTGTGGGGCCATCTCGGCCTTACCGTCCAGTGCCACGGAAGAGGTTCTGGAACACGTTCTGCCGAGACTGTGGCCGCAAGGGTCACATGTCTGCCAACTACGGAGGGTGCGCGAACCACAATATTCCTGCCATCGCAATGGCCGTCACCAATCCTTCTTCACTAGGACTCCCAGCTAAGGGCCATATAACAGTCGCACCCCTCCAAAGCCATTATCCGCCAAGCCACGTCAGAGCCTACGACGACTCTGGCGCTCAAATCTCCCTAATACGGGAAGATCGAATCCCCCGAGGGGCAAACGTCGATAGACGTCACTTAATAACCATTGAAGGTATCAACCATATCAAGCTGATCC
>NC_061105.1:13333214-13373214 GCF_015104395.2 Macrobrachium nipponense | reverse complement strand
CTATTTCTTTGCTACGTTAATATTTCCAAATCAAATTGTGCTACAACATTGTTCTTAAAAATATGAAGATAATAAGATAAATGGCTTTCTTATACCATCTCAAAGTTGGCAAAAACGAGAACCTTGGCTTTCGTTGTCTTCCATCTCAAGCGACACATTGAACAAACTGCAAAACTCTATTGATAAATGTGATCCTTTCCTCACTAAAGTCTTAATAATAATCATAATAAGACTTTATTATTATAAGGAGGCTTTATTGATCTAAAAGGCGGAATCCTCTGTAGCATAAAGCAGAGTTTACTGTAATTCTGTAGTAGCTCCAATTAGAGTATTGGAAAATAGGCCTAAGTAGTGAAGGACTACCTAGGAAGGAGACGCCATTATTGAGCTATGAAGGATCGTGGCAGAGAAGGAGTATTGATGTAATGCAGGAGAGAGAGAGAGAGAGAGAGAGAGAGAGAGAGAGCCTGCAATACTCATAAACTGCAGTATCTTATTGTTAATTGAGTGTATGTTATCTGTTCGACAAATTAAAAAATTTTATAAAGAGAAGAAAAGACGAAAAAGGTTATTGAAGTGTCACTTGATTCCTTCTATGTTCCTCGAGACAACAGACGAACATCACCTGTGACTCAAGATCCAAGTCAAGTCGTCTTTTCCTTGTCTTGTTTGTCTCACTGTCCGTTTGGATGTCTTTTGCCTGTCTCTCTGTCTCTCTCCTTCACCCTGTTGATTAAATTGTCTGTTTACGGCAACGCGAGAAGCCCAGAATATTATAATAATTAATACTCTATAGCATTTTTCTCCGGTTCGTTCTGATTTTATCCTTGAAATACTCACCATCGGAATAGACATAACTACCATTAATTTCATTTAATTTTTTGGGGCGGGGAAGGGGGAACTTTTCAAAAAATTCCTATTAAAAAAAGTAGTTTGACAATGTCAGCCATTACAGGTTTGAAAACGAAGTACTGAGAGGAAAGTCCTTTTTATGAAGATTGACAAACGTTGTAGATTAGTCCCATATTCGACTATAGATTAATACACAAATCAAGTTGTAAAGACATTCATTACTAAAATTCATTTAATTTCTCACATTCATAGTCTATAGAACTGTTCAGAGTTGACTGTTTGCAAGAAAAAGGTAATCGGTCTCTATGCGGCGACCGCAGTATCGGCGGTTTCCGTCCGCTATACCTGCGGTGCGGAGACCGCCTCGTGTGCGGAAAAAAAAAAACCCTGTATGAAAGAGGCCTCAGTAAGGGTTGAAGTACTTCCTATAAAGAAACAATTAAGCAAAGAAAGATGGCAACTGGGAGGGGGGAGAGAGAGAGAGAGAGAGAGAGAGCGATGCAGTAGAAGGAATGAGACTGACTAGAATTGTGCATAGAAAGGAATAAATGCAATATTTTCATTTCCGAGCTCTGGATCTTTTCCTCGCATCGGAGAAGAGCTAAAGTGACTTTCAACAGTGAATGAAGGCGAAGGTAAACAAGGTTACCTTAATCTTAAATTAACGATCATGCTCCCTTGGACTATACAGCCGCAATGAACTTTGCACATTTAAACATTGCGGTATGACTTTCTGAACTCATTTCATTAAGTAGTTCATGAATTTCCTATGGTTAACATAACTGTAACCAAAAATAACAGTACAAATCATCGGCTGCAGAAGGACACGAATAATTAGCAAAGTACACGCCGAGATCCATTCATTATTTATCATTCATATGAGACTTTTACAATGATTACTTAAAAAAAGTAATTTTCATCGATGATATATTTTTATTAAATATTTTTTTTGCTATGTTAATATATAATATTGAAATTATACTACAATATTTCAAAATATGAGGCTAATAACATAAATGGCTTCCTCGTCATACCATCTCAAACTTGACAAGAACCAGAATCTCGGCTTCTTTGTTGCTTCTTCCTTCCATCTCAAGCGACGCATTGAACGAACTGCAGAACTCAGTTGATAAATATGATCATTTCCTCACTAAGGTCATAATAATTATAAGAAGACTTGATTGATCTAAAAGGCGGAATCCTCTGTAGCCTAAATCAGAGTTTTGCTGTAATCCTGGAATGGCTCCAGTGAGAGTACTGGAAGATAGGCCTAAGTGGCGAAGGACTTCCTATGAAGGAGACGCCATTATTGAGCAATGAAGGATCGTAGCAGGGAAGGATTACTGATGTAATGCAGAGAGAGAGAGAGAGAGAGAGAGAGAGAGAGAGAGAGAGAGATAACCACCTTACACTTGGGTTGGTTAAGAATTAGTTAGGGCTGGAGCATACCAACCAAAACCATTCAAAAGAGAAAACATAAAAAAGTTAATTTCATAATAACAACCAAAAAAAATAACTAAACCAGCCAGCAGTGTTGCCATATCAACATAGTAAAATTATGCTGGGGTACGAAAAAAGTAAGCTATATTGAGCAATTTTATCCCAGAAGATATCTTAACTTTGTTAACTTTATACAAAAAGAAACTATATATATATATATATATATATATATATATATATATATATATATATATATATATATATATATATTAATCCTGTGAGATATTATAGATATAAGTGCTTCATTCACTTACTGTGAAACATACAGAGCTTAAATCTACTGTACATATAAGTGTATATTTATACAATATACCTGTGAATAAGGAAATATAACTTTAATTAATATTGTAGCTGTACGTTTATAACATAATATAACTGGGGAAACATAATTAAGGCTCTTCTAAAATAAATTAATGCTTGGAAAATTACTGTAGCCTATACACTTAAACATATCCCAATTCAGAGACAATATATATTAAAAGTAAGTATAGTGAATTTTTCGAATATTATATCTAATAATATATATGAGATCTATAAAACTTAACTAATTTTTCTACACGTGAAAAAATATGAAACTAAAGTCTTTCCTTCGATTCTCTATATTTCTAAATGAAAAAAAAAAAAAAAAAAAAAAAAAAAATCTCAAAATCAGCAGCTCACATTACTTGTGTTCAACTTCATATATGTCTTTGTTCAAAACTTTGATCATCGCATTTGATGTGGTTATAATTTGGTAATTCTCTTTTGCCCTTGATGGCCTATCCACTTCTTATCTCATTTGTGAGTGATCTGTGACTAAGCCTAATTCTTCTGTCTGTTTTGTTCACACACGAAAAATTCTTTCACAATCTTCATTTGACTCTGGAATTGTCAACAAAGCCTTGGTCAACTTTGATAGTCATGTGTTTGCGAGACTGATGGATCCTGTGCCCAAAACACGTGGGTACGGGTACTCACTCACTGGCACATGAAGGACCGCGTGAGGGGGAAGAAAATGTCTAAAGTTTTAGTTAATTTCTTTTTGTATTGAATTTCACTCAAATTTCAGTCAACGTTAACGTTTTCATGTAAATTTTGCTATAATTCCGCTAATTGTTTCAGAACTGTGCTAGGATTATGCTAAAAAGATGTTTATGTTAGAGGCACGAAATTTTGTTATGGTTAAAATTCTAACCAAAAATATTAAAACAATTCATACTAAGCATAAGAATCTCTCGGATAGGAGGTCAACACTTAGATCCTGCCATTATTCATAATCTATTTGAAAATTTTTTTAACACTATGTAATTAAATTTTTATTGCTTACATATATATAGATTTACTGGACACTTTAATATCTCAAATTAAAAATATACCACGACATATTGTTAAAAATATCAAGAATGACAAACGTTTCAGATTAGTGCGCTATTCAACTTTGTCCTGTTTCACTGACACCTAAATTCTTTCATACGATAAAGATTTGTCCCGAATTGGAAAAACAAATCCGTCTGGAGATTTACAGAATATAATAATCATATTTATTGTACGGAACAATAGATAAATAAAACAATCAGAACTTAGGGAACAGAGAGAGAGAGAGAGAGAGAGAGAGAGAGAGAGAGAGAGAGGCTGGAAATGGTTCAGGAGCAGATCAACACTGTATAATAGAAAGGAGAATGATTAGAATCGTACACAGAAAGAAATAGAGGCAGCATTTTCATGCCGTCATCTTGAAGCTCTCTTGGGATCTTTTCCTCGAAACGGAGAACAGCAAAAGTGACAATAAATAGCGAAGGAAGGTGAAGTAAACAAGGTTACTTTAATCTTATGGCGGCAATATTTTCTCTCACTGAAAATCATTGGGTTACAAGCATTCATGAGTTTCTAAGGTTAAAACTAATAATAACCAAAAATAATATAAACCATATATGCAAGACAGATTTTCAGGTAAAATAAGTATTTATTATGACAACATTATGTAAAACAAAAATAGGCCTATTTGCGTCTATTCATGATTATGCACCACGTATGTAATTCGTTTTTAAAATGAGAACAAATGACTATTCTATTTTCAATGAAACAGAAAAAAATATTAGGCCTATATGTGCTAACTTTGCAACGAACGCACACGATTACGAACTTAATCATCATTCCACGGAACTCTTCCTTCAGTCATAAAATATTCAATAAATATTACAAAAGTCCTCCGGTCTAAATTTAAACTCTCGACAAATTCACATGGGAGTATTTAATTATTCTTTTATCGACCACTCTTTCACTGGACGTTTATGGGTGTACTTTTGTTGTTGTTTTTATGATGTCACAAGTGAATTACAGCCAGAGCATCGTGTGTTGACGCCGGGGCTGCTACGGAGGACTGAGGGAAAATCCTGAATCGTTAGTGGCGAAGATTTGGATTGTGCAGGCATAACTGAACCTTAGTGACATTAATTGTAAACAGACATTGAAGGAGAAGTACACACACAGTAAATATCTATTCTACGTATTATAATACTTCAGCTTCTAATAAGCATGTTAAGGCCCGTCCACACTGGCAAACATTATTAGCAAACAATGTTTCCTGTCCAGACCTTAAGTACTTGTCGGTATTTGTTTGTTTTTATGGTGCTTTTACGTTGCATGGAACCAGTGGTTATTCAGCAACGGGACCAAAGGCTTTACGTGACTTCCGAACCACGTCGAGAGTGAACTTCTATCACCAGAAATACACATCTCTCACTTCTCAATGGAATAGCCGTGAATCGAACCCACGACCACCGAGGTGGGACGTTAATACCATACCAACCATGCCGCTATACTTGTCGGTGCAGTAGCCTCTGTGTCTGTATTCTACTTAGATATTTAATATACTCGAGGAGGGATAAGAGGCAGAAAAGACCTACCTCTCAAGGCTGGGAGATTCATTTAGGCTTCTTTTGTTTATCAGTGTCCGATAAATGCCATTTATATGGAGGAGTAGGGACTCACTGATGCATCCCTTTTTTCCATCAAAATCTAAGTAATACATTTGATTGGGAGGTAATTTATTCACATCGGCCTATTCGCTCCATCTTCCCCCTAACCCCTGGCCCCCAAACATCCCAGGACGCACCGACCTCCCTCTATCGCATGAAAGCAGCTATAAATAGATATAACGGTTATTTCAAAAATTTTCTCTCACCAACGAAGTCTAAATATATCCTCAAAAGATTTTCTGCTCAAATTAACTTTTTCATTCATTTCCCACAAATATTTGCGTAAACTCGTTTTACACCCTATATATATATATATATATATATATATTATATATATATATATATATATATATATATATATATATATATATATATATATATATATAATATAAATTTATGTATGTATACATATGTATAAAACATTATACATTATGAATGTTTATATACATATGTACACTAAATGTTTTCCATTCTAGATGGGAAAGAAATTTACGGTAAAAATTGTTTGCAAACAGTTTGCCCTCGCCAGCTGTTTTCAAGCAATGTTTGCAAACAATGTTTCCCGGTGTGGACAGGCCTTCATGATTGATTAATATTGGTTGTAACCAAAAATAGGAGCCATATAAATGGTACCACGATGATATGCAATCCTCAGCTCTACACACCGAGATCCGTCCATTATTTATCACTCATTTGAAAATTGTTCAAGAATCTATGTAATTATTGTAGTTCTCAATACTAATATATAGAAATTATATAAATTTCTTTGCTACGTAGATATTTCCAATTAAAATTATACTACAACATTGTTATAAAAAATATGACTATAATAAAATAAATGGCTTTCATATACCAACTCGAACTTGACAAAAACCAGAACCTCGGCTTCTTTTGTTGCATTGAACGAACTGCAAAACTCTATTGATAAATATAATCCTTTCCTCACTGAGGTCATAATAATTATAAGAAGACTTTATTGATCTAAAAGGCGGAATCCTCTGTAGCCTAAAGCAGAGTTTTGTTGTAATTCTGGAGTGGCTCCAATTAGAGTACTGGAAGATAGGCCTAATTAGTGAAGGACTTCCTAGGAAGGAGACGCCATTATTGAGCTATGAAGGATCGTAGCAGGGAAGGATATTGATGTAATGCAGGAGAGAGAGAGAGAGAGAGAGAGAGAGAGAGAGAGAGAGAGAGAGAGAGAGGGCAGCGCCTGCAATATTCATGAACAGCAGCATCTTTTTGTTAATTGAGTGAATGTTATCTGTTCGACAAATTAACAAATTTTGTAAAGAGAAGGAAAGACGAAAAAGGTTCTAGAAGTCTCACTTGAATCCTTCTTTGTTCGTCGAGACAACAGACGAACGTCACCTGTGACTCAAGATCCAAGTCAAGTCGTCTTTTCCTTGTCTTGTTTGTCTCACTGTCCGTTTGGATGTCTTTTGCCTGTCTCTCTGTCTCTGTCCTTCACCCTGTTGACTAAATTGTCTGTTTACGGCAACGTGAGAAGCCCCGAATATTATAGTAATTAATACTCTATAGCATTTTTCTCCGGTTCGTCCTGATTTTATCCTTGAATTACTCACCATCGGAATAGACATAACTACCATTAATATCGTTTTGTTTTGGGGGTTGGGGGGAAGGGGGGACTTTTCAAAGAATTCCTATAAAAAAAGTAGTTTGACAATGTCATGCTATTACAGGTTTGAGAACTTGATAAAGTTCTGTGAGTAAAGTCATTTTCATGAAGATTGGCAAAAGTTTTAGATTAGTCCCATATTCGACTAGATTAATACACAAATCAAGTTGTAAAGACATTCATTACTAAAATTCATTTAATTTATCACATTCATAGCCTATAAAACTGTTCAATGCTGACTGTTTGCAAGAAAAAAGTAATTGGTCTATTTGCGGCGACCGCAGTATCGGCGGTTTCCGTCCGCTATACCTGCGGTGCGGAGACCGCTTCGTGTGCGGAAAAAAAAAAAAAAAACGCTGTATGAAAGAGGACCCAGTAAGGGTTGAAGTTCTTCCTATAAAGAAACAATTAAGCAAAGAAAGATGGCAACTGGGGGAGAGAGAGAGAGAGAGGCTGGAAATGGTTCAGGAGCGGATGGTGAACGATGCAGTAGAAGGAATGAGACTGACTAGAATTGTGCATAGAAAGGAATAAATGCAATATTTTCATTTCCGAGCTCTGGATCTTTTCCTCGCATCGGAGAACAGCAAAAGTGACATTCAACAGTGAAATTGTGAATGAAGGGGAAGGTAAACAAGGTTACCTTAATCTTGAATTATCGATCATGCTTTATTAAGTTGTTCATGAATTTCCTACGGTTAACATAACTGTAACCAAAAATAACTGTACCAAGTCCTCGGCTTCAGAAACGAATAATCAGCAAAGTACACGCCGAGGTCCAACCATTATTTATCATTCATATGAGACTTTTGCAATAATTTATGTAAAAAAAGTAATTTTCATCGATGATATATTTTTATTAAATATTTTTTTTGCTATGTTAATATATAATATTAAAATTATACCACAACATTTTAAAATATGAGGCTAATAACATAAATGATCCTCTGTAGCCTACAGTAGAGTTTTGCTGTAATTCTGGAGTGGCTCCAGTGAGAGTACTGGAAGATAGGCCTAAGTGGTGAAGGACTTCCTATGAAGGAGACGCCATTATTGAGCAATGAAGGATCGTAGCAGGGAAGGATTGATGTAATGTAGGAGAGAGAGAGAGAGAGAGAGAGAGAGAGAGAGAGAGAGAGAGAGAGAGAGAGAGAGAGAGAGAGAGAGAGGCTGGAAATGATTCAGGAGCGGACAAACAATAGAATAGAAGGAAAGAGAAAGATTAGAATTGTGCAATATTTTCTCTTTGGATCTTTCCTCCAAAGGAAGAAAAGCAAAGGCGACATTAAATAGCGAATGAAGAAGTAAACAAAATCTCTTTATTAAGCAGACTCCACATTTATCGGGGTGAATTTGTAACTCAACAGAAAGACATTTCATAACCACCTCACACTTGGGTTGATTAAGAATTAGTTATGGCTGGAGAATACCAACCAAAACCATTCTAAAGAACAAACAGAATAAAGTTAATTTCATAATAACAACCAAAAATAATAACTAAACCAGCCCAGCAGTGTTGCCATATCCGCATAGCAAAATTATGCTGGTTACGAAAAAATTAAGCTACATTGAGCTATTTTATTCCGTAAGAAATCTTAACTTTGCTAATTTTATGCAAAAAGAAACTATATATATATATATATATATATATATATATATATATATATACATATTATAATCCTGTAAGATATGATGGATATAAGTGCTTCATTCACTTACTGTGAAACATACAGAGCTTAAATCTACTGTATATATAAGTGTATATTTATAAAATATAACTGGGTATAAGGAAATACAACTTTAATTAATATTGTAGTCGTATGTTTATAACATAATAAAACTGGGGAAACATAATTAATGCTCTTCTAAAATAAATTAATCCTTGGAAAATTACTGTAGTCTATACATTTAAACATATCCCAATTCAGAGACAATATATATATTAAAAATAAGTATAGTATACGTTCCGAATATTATATCTAATAATATATATGTGAGATCCATAAAACTTAACTAATTTTTATAAATGTGAAAAAATCAGAAACTAAAGTCTTTCCGTCGATTCACTATATTTCTAAATGAAAAAAAAAAAAAAAAATCTTAAAATCAGCAGCTCACATTACTTGTGTTCAACTTCATAAAAGTCTTTGTTCAAAACTTTGATCATCGCATTTGATGTGGTTATAATTTGAGCTTTCTCTTTTGCCCTTGATGGCCTATCCATTTATTATCTCATTTGTGAGTGATCTGTGACTAAGCCTAATTCTTCTGTCTGTTTGTTCACATATGAAAAAATTCTTTCACAATCTGCATTCGACGCTGGAATTGTCAACAAAGCCTTGGTCAACTTTGAGAGTCATATGTTTGCGAGACTGATGGATCCTGTGCCCAAAACACGTGGGTACGGGTACTCACTCATGGGCAGCACATGAGGGGCTGAGGGGAAGAAAATTTCTAAACTTTGAGTTAATTTCTCTTTGTATGGAATTTCACTCAAATTTCAGTCAATGTTAACGTCATTTTGTAAATTTTGCTGGAATTCCGCCAATTGTTTCAGAACTGTGCTAGGATCATGATAAATATATGTGTATGCTATAGGGGTCCGAAATTTGCTCAATTTATACTAGATCTGGTAACAGTCCAGTGTTGCCACATATACAGATTAATCTTAAATATACAGGTTTTTCAACATGATTAAGATTTTCAGATTTTTCTTATAAAATAAGCAAAATGTACAGATTTTTAGGAGACAATACATTTCCCCACCAAAAATCCAAATTTCAATTCTTTTGATATTGATATATATATATATATATATATATATATATATATATATATATATATATATATATATATATATATACAGAAATTAAGAGTATATGATCCCCACTTCCGCACACAATACAAAGTCTGCGTGGTTGGCTGGTATTCAATTTCAACCTTTCCAACACTGTAGTATAGGGAGCAGAATTGACTGCTTTCAACTCATTTATTGCTGAATGGCCGAGTCCTTTCCTCTGCTCTGGAGCCTCGGTCCGACTCTGTATTAAACGTGTCTAGAACATACTACGTGTCTAGACGAACTGTCTAGGTGACTCGGTTGGTAACCAGGTTAAACTAGCCACACATACAGATTTTGTAGTGTGTGCCATACGGTTGTTGTGTACTTAGGTGCGATACTTGTCAACTTTCATCAAGCCTGCCATTTGATATTTTGTGCACAATGGCATAGCCATAGGTTAACATCTGACGTTTCTGAACAGTGTTCTCCAATTCCAATTTATTGTGGCTTGAAAGCTGAATATACGTGTTTGGGTATATTAGGTTTTATATAATTTTAAAATGAGTCTTCGAGATTGGCTTTCAAAGGGAAAAGCTAAGTACAAAACTACAATGTCGGCCCGGGTGCATTTTATCTAACTTATAATCTGAGATGGAAGCATGATGGTTTGTGTAAGATGATTAAAATGTATACTGTTGCTAATTATAAACATGATTAATATGTTTTCAATACTCTTAACCTATCCTATCTTAACCTATCATATAGAATACTAATGTAGCCCAATGATTGATTGCACTAATATACTAATATTTCAATGACTTCAGGGCTGAAATAAAAGAACAGAGATCATCTTAATAGCTTTTCGGCATTTAATAAAAAAAAAAAAACTTTGGTCTTAAATTATTCAATAAGATATAGATAGATAGATAGATAGATAGATAGATAGATAGATAGATAGATAAATAGATAGATAGATAGATAGATAGATAGATAGATAGATAAATACAGGGTGCCCAAACTGGGGTCGTCCCTGCGGGACTAATTATTGATTGTTGGATGATTCCATAATGAAGATATGCATTATATGTGAGGATCTTAGATGTTTTAGACGAAGCTGTTTGGAGTTTTTCACAGAAGCAGCCTCTCACATTTATAAAAGATTTCCCTTTGATTCAGATGCTATTTATTCTTTGAAGGCATTAAGTCCAAAAGTAGTTATGGATAGAGAATTGCCATCTCTGAATGATCTGATGTCCTTCTTTGGTCATGCAACAGAGTCTGATATTCAAAGCATTGACACAGAATGGAGGCTACTAAGAAATTCTCTAGATATTTTTAATGTGAGTTCAGATATGAAGCCAGCGATATTTTGGAGTACAGTAGCTTCAGCTAGGCAAATGGACAATGTGTTAATGTTTTCAAATTCGTCCAACTTTATGCAAACATTACTATGTTTACCGCACTCGAGTGCAACTGTAGAAAGAATATTTTCTTCAATAAACAGGAAGAAAACAAAAATAACAAATAGCTATCTACTGAAACAATTACAGGTTTGCTCTATACAAAGCAATTGCTTGAAGATAAATCATGTTATGAATTTACTGTCTCCAAAGAACTCTTAGCCAGAACAAGGAAATCAGGAAGAGACAAATATGTACATCATCAAAAGTAGACATAAGTAGAAAATAAGATTTATAGATATTTCTTTATTTTCTAAATCTCAAAATGTGAAATGGTAATCCAGTGATTCCTTTAATTTCCAATCAGTTATATATCATATTACCAACACTATAAACTGGCCAACTCCAAGTCCATCATTATGACAATTTGTTGTTTACTTTATGTACTCAAGAGTCAAGAGGTATCAATGGTAGAAGTGCTTTCATTAATAAACAGGAAATCTCCTTTTTTCCTTCAGCCAATTGATTTACTCTAAATTACGTGTTATTTCTAGTAACATACGCTAAAATATAACCTACCAATTCCTCAGATTTTCTATACAGATTAATTTTACAATATAGAGATTTTTGAAAAAAAAAAAATGTGGCAACACTGCAATGAGGTCAAAAGTGGGAGAACCGAGTAGAACGTTATAGTTATTAACAGCCGGACCTTAGTACATTAAATGTCATTATTGTGGATAAAATTCCAACCAAATATAATGAAGACAAAGCCGATGTCAAGAAATAGAACGTGAGTCAGCACCGACATCCGACCATTATTCATAATCTATATGAAAATGTTTTTAATACTCTATGTAATTAAACTTTTATAGCTTATATACATATAGATTTACTGGATAATTTAATATCTCAAATTAAAAATATACCACGACATATTGTTAAAAATATCAAGAATGACAAACGTTTCAGATTAGTGCGCTATTCAATTTTGTCCTGTTTCACTGACCCCTAAATTCTTTCATACGATAAAGATTTGTCCCGAATTGAAAAACAAATCCGTTTGGAGATTTACAGAATATAATAATCATATTTATTGTTCGGAATAATAAATAAATAAAACAATCAGAACTTAGAAGAGAGAGAGAGAGAGAGAGAGAGAGAGAGAGAGAGAGAGAGAGAGAGAGAGAGAGAGAGAGGCTGGAAATGGTTCAGGAGCAGATCAACACTGTATAATAGAAAGGAGAATGATTAGAATCGTACACAGAAAGAAATAGAGGCAGGATTTTCATGCCGTCATCTTGAAGCTCTCTTGGGATCTTTTCCTCGAAACGGAGAACAGCAAAAGTGACAATAAATAGCGAAGGAAGGTGAAGTAAACAAGGTTACTTTAATCTTACATCAAAGATTATGCTCCATTATCGTAATGAACTTGGCACGTTTCAACATGGCAGCAATATTTTCTCTCATTGAAAATCATTGGGTTACAAGCATTCATGAGTTTCTATGGTTAAAATTAATAATAACCAAAAATAATATAAACCATATATGCAAGACAGATTTTGAGTGAGAATAAGTATTTATTATGACAACATAATGTAAAACAAAAATAGGCCTATTTGCGTCTATTCATGATTATGCACCATGTATGTAATTCGTTTTTAAAATGAGAACAAATGATTATTCTATTTTCTGACGAAACAAAATCAAGCACTATTGGACTTTGTATGTTTTTGCATTGCTTACATCTCAGAGAAGTTCGCTTTGAAATGAAATTAGACTAATCAAAACACTAATGAAACACAGGAAGACAATAAACTAAGGATTTGCATCCATTGTAACACCTCATAAGAGAGTCAGTCTTTAAACGAAAACAAATCAGTATTGACCCATTCAATGAAACAGAAAAAAATATTAGACCTATATGCGTCAACTTTGCAACGAACGCACACGATTACGAACTTAATCATCTTTCCACGGAACTCTTCCTTCAGTCATAAAATATTCAATAAATATTACAAAAGTCCTCCTTCTGTCATTACAAAAATCCTCCGGTCTAAATTTAAACTCTCGACAAATTCACATGGGAGTATTTAATTATTTTTTTATCGACCACTCTTTCACTGGACGTTTATGGGTGTACTTTTGTTGTTGTTTTTATGATGTCACAAGTGAATTACAGCCAGAGCATCGTGTGTTGACGCCGAGGCTGCTACGGAGGACTGAGGGAAAAGCCTGAATCGTTAGTGGCGAGGATTTGGACTGTGCAGGCATAACTGAACCTTAGTGACATTAATTGTAAACACACAGTATATATCTATTCTACGTATTATAATACTTCAGCTTCTAATAAGCATGTTAAGGCCCGTCCACACTGGCAAACATTATTAGCAACAACGTTTCCTGTCCAGACGTAAAGTACTTGTTGGTGTTTGTTTGTATGGTGCTTTTACGTTGCATGGAACCAGTGGTTATTCAGCAACGGGACCAACGGCTTTACGTGACTTCCGAACCACGTCGAGAGTGAACTTCTATCACCAGAAACACATCTCTCACTCCTCAATGGAATGGCCGAGAATCGAACCCGCGAACACCGAGGTGGGACCTTAATACCATACCAACCACGCCGCTATACTTATCGGTGCAGTAGCCTCTGTGTCTGTATTCTACTTAGATATTTAATGCTTCTTTTCTTTATCGGTGTCCGATAAATGCCATTTATATGGAGGAATAGGGATTCACTGATGCATGCATTTTTTCCTTCAAAATCTAAGTAATACATTTGATTGGGAGGTAATTTATTCACATCGGCCTATTCGCTCCATCTTCCCCCTAACCCCTGGCCCCCAAACATCCCAGGACGCACCGACCTCCCTCTATCGCATGAAAGCAGCTATAAATAGATATAACGGTTATTTCAAAAATTTTCTCTCACCAACGAAGTCTAAATATATCCTCAAAAGATTTTCTGCTTAAATTAACTTTTTCATTCATTTCCCACAATATTTGCGTAAACTCGTGTTACACCCTATATATATATATATATATATATATATATATATATATATATATATATATATATATATAAATTTATGTATGTATACATATGTATATAAACATAATACATTATGAATGTTTATATACATATGTACACTAAATGTTTTCCAATCTGGATGGGAAAGAAATTTACGGTAAAAATTGTTTGCAAACAGTTTGCCTTCGCCAGCTGTTGGCAAACAATGTTTCCGGTGTGGACACTGGACAGGATTCATGATTAATATTGGTTGTAACCAAAAATAGGAACCAGATAGATGGTACTACGAAGATATGCATTTCTCAGCTCTACACACAGAGATCCGTCCATTATTTATCATTCATTTGAAAATTGTACAAGAATCTATGTAATTATTGTAGTTTTCATTACTAATATATAGAAATTATATAAATTTCTTTGCTACGTAGATATTTCCAATTAAAATTATACTACAACATTGTTATAAAGAATATGACGATAATAAGATAAATGGCTTTCATATATCAACTCGAACTTGACAAAAACGAGAACCTCGGCTTCTTTTGTTGTCTTCCATCTCAAGCGACGCATTGAACGAACTGCAAAACTCTATTGATAAATATAATCTTTTCCTCACTAAGGTCATAATAATTATAATAAGACTTTATTGATCTAAAAGTCCGAATCCTCTGTAGCCTAAAGCAGAGTTTTGCTGTAATTCTGGAGTGGCTCCAGTTAGAGTACTGGAAGATAGGCCTAAGTAGTGAGGGACTTCTTATGAAGGAGACGCCATTATTGAGCAATGAAGGATCGTAGCAGGGAAGGATTACTGATGTAATGCAGGAGAGAGAGAGAGAGAGCCTGCAATATTTATAAATAGCAGCATCTTATTGATAGTTGAGTGAATGTTATCTGTTCGACAAATTTTGTAAAGAGAAGATAACAGGAAAAAGGTTATAGAAGGCTCACTTGATTCCTTCTATGTTCCTCGAGACAACAGACGAACGTCACCTGTGACTCAAGATCCAAGTCAAGTCGTCTTTTCCTTGTCTTGTTTGTCTCACTGTCCGTTTGGATGTCTTTTGCCTGTCTCTCTGTCTCTCTCCTTCACCTTGTTGACTAAATTGTCTGTTTACAGCAACGTGAGAAGCCCCTGAATATTATAATAATTAATACTCTATAGCATTTTTCTCGGGTTCGTCCTGATTTTATCCTTAAAATACTCACCATCGGAATAGACATAACTGCCATTAATATCGTTTTGTTTTGGCGGGTTGGGGGGGGGAGGGGGAACTTTTCATAGAATTCCCAGGAAAAAAAGTAGTTTGACAATGTCATGCTATTACAGGTTTGAAAACTTGAAGAAGTATTACTGAGTAAAGTCATTTTAACGAAGATTGGCAAACGTTTTAGATTAGTCCCATATTCGACTAGATTAATACACAAATCTAGTTGTAAAGACATTCATTAGTAAAATTGATTTAATTTCTCACATTCATAGTCTATAAACCTGTTCAGTGTTGACTGTTTGCAAGAAAAAGATAATCGGTCTCTATGCGGCGACCGCAGTATCGGCGGTTTCCGTCTGCTATACCTGCGGTGCGGAGACCGCCTCGTGTGCGGAAAAAAAAAAAAAAAAAAAAAACCGCTGTTGGAAAGAGGCCTCAGTAAGGGTTAGAGTTCTTCTTATAAAGAAACAATTAAGCAAAGAAAGATGGCAACTGGGAGAGAGAGAGAGAGAGAGAGAGAGAGAGAGAGAGAGAGAGAGAGAGAGAGAGAGAGAGGCTGGAAATGGGTCAGGAGCGGATGGTGAACGATGCAGTAGAAGGAATGAGACTCGCTAGAATTGTGCAGAGAAAGGAATAAATGCAATATTTTCATTTTCGAGCTCTGGATCTATTCCTCGGATTGGAGAACAGCTAAAGTGACATTCAACAGTGAATGAAGGGGAAGGTAAACAAGGTTACCTTAATCTTAAATTATCGATCATGCTCCCTTGGACCTTATAGCCGCATTGAACTTTGCACATTTCATCATTGCGGTATGACTTGCAGAACTCATTTCATTATGTAGTTCATGAAATTCCTATGGTTAACATAAATGTCACCAAAAATAACAGGACTAACTCATCGGTTTAAGAAAGAATCGAATATTTCCCAGTGCACGCCGAGATCCAACCATTATTTATCATTCATATGAGACTTTTACAATGATTTATGTAAAAAAAGTAATTTTCATCGATGATATATTTTATTATATATATATATATATTTGCTATGTTAATATATAATATTAAAATTATACTACAGTATTTCAAAATATGAGGATAATAAGATAAATGGCTTTCTCATACCATCTCAAACTTGACAAAAACCAGAATCTCGGCTTCTTTGTTGCTTCCTCCTTCGATCTCCAGCGACGCATTGAACGAACTGTAAAACTCAGTTGATAAATATGATCATTTCGCCACTAAGGGTATGATAATTATAAGAAGACTTTATTGATCTAAAAGGCGGAATCCTCTTTAGCCTAAAGCAGAGTTTTGCTGTAATTCTGGAGTGGCTCCAGTTAGAGTACTGGAAGATAGGCCTAAGTAGTGAGGGACTTCTTATGAAGGAGACGCCATTATTGAGCAATGAAGGATCGTAGCAGGGAAGGATTGATGTAATGCAGGAGAGAGAGAGAGAGAGAGAGAGAGAGAGAGAGGGTCCCCAGGAAGGTTGAGGAGACTTCAGGTCTGTCTGTCTGTCTCTCTCTCTCTCTCGCTCTACTTGAGTGAACGACTTTCCAGTTAGTTCATCGGATAACCATCTGTGGCTTTCCGGAAACTGGCTCATGCAAATGAATTTCTCTCTCTCTCTCTCTCTCTCTCTCTCTCTCTCTCTCTCTCTCTCTCAGTAAGCTTAACATTCTTTATTATTGAGTAAATAAATTATATTATCATTTCATTTTTTATAACCTCCTATTATTCTTTATATGCCTTTCATAATGTCAGCCTTTATTATAGTTATTATTATTATTATTATTATTATTATTATTATTATTATTATTATTATTATTATTATTATTATTATTATTATACGAAAAACTTGAGTCAAGCCAAACACTATTCGTCAATAGGTTCTTATTCTTCAGTTGAAAATCGCCTTAAGGCCTATAAAATTTCTACGTATTCGTGACGCCTTTTAACATGTTTTGATTTTTTCCCCCACCCCCCAAAATCTCTCTCTCTCTTTCTCTCTTTCTCTCTCTTTCTCTCTCTCTCTTTCTCTCTCTCTCTCTTCCTCATTGCGAGTATTGGCCTACAATTATGCAGGAAGTATGTAACCCATACTTTGCAGGGGTAGGCCTACTACAAGCGTCATAAACTTCATTATAAAGTCTGTTACCACTACAATCAACAACCACAACAACAGCAATAACGATGACAATACTGAAAGGTTATTAACATGATTTTTGCGGAGCTCTCACTGCATAAATCGCTGTAAATGATGAATTCGTAATAAGCTTACATAAGCATTACGCAAATGGAGTCACATTTGGCGCCTACTTCGTACATACGGCATACCATTATGGATGGACAATATTACTTTTTTACATTTTTCTAAAACGAAGATTGAATAGCTACGTACTTATAGAATGCGTTATCCTGACGTAAATGTACTTGCATTAGAATTTGTGTACACACACACACACACACACACACACACACACACACACACACACACACATATATATATATATATATATATATATATATATATATATATATATATATATATAACATCATCAACTGTACATAAAAATAGCCAATATACATAACGAAGTAATTCACTCTCCATCAATAAACGCATAACATTATCAGTGAATATTTACAAGTTAATTAACATTAATCAGAGAGTAGGACGATTTCCCCTTCATCTAATGAAAAAATACTCGACGGATGATATATATATATATATATATATATATATATATATATAGATATATATATATATATATATATATGTATATATCTAAAAGGCACGGTAGTGAATTGTTAATCTCAGCACTTTCAGGTTAGAGACAAGTCAGTTAGAGACAAGTGCTGGATTCCTTGAAGATGCTGAAATGAAAAAACAGGAGGGTAGATGACCAATGCACTTTGAGGTCGATGACACCTTGAAAATCACAAGTTTCGGGCATGGAGCACCCGTGTTTGGTGTTTGCTACATAGGGCATGTCGGCAAGTGTGTTCGTAACGAACAGTATATGACGTTAATTTTGGGGTGATAGGTGCTAAGAGGGAGGACTCACTGATTGCTTGTGACAGAGTGTGGAACACCCCTGGAAGAGGTGTTGCGAGGTGTTGCTGACCCATCGAATAAGGTAATGTAAGAAAGAACTTGGAAAAAGGTAACCTTTGAAGTAATAATTATTGGGTCTGGAGAAAGAGAAGTGTGGTGCGGTGCGGTACACATTCCTTTGAACTAACTTTCATGGTTAAAGAGGTGTTATAATTGTGGTCTCTTTATTTCAGATGGGTTCGAAGTCACCATATAGAAAAATGGATTCTCTAAGACTTCTATTGACTAATTAAAATGTTATGATTAGTCGGACATAATGAGATAAGAGGGGGTACTTACTTAAATGTGATTTTGAGAGGAAAACGATAGTTTAACAATTTTTTTTTGGGTCAGAGTTAATTCATTTTTATTCCATTCTATTAATTAATTTTGTTCCATTTTAATGTTAGCTAATTTGGGAAATAAAAAGTATATTTTTTTGTAACTACGTGACTTTATTTGCCTAACTTGCTCTTTCAGCCAACTCCCCAGAATGATTCTGCAATGGAGAGAAGGCAGGTTTAGTTGCTAGTAGCAGTTTATTTCAATTTGTTTAAACGAGTGTCATTTGACCTTAAAACCAGTCCAATATATATATTATATATATATATATATATATATATATATATATAATATATATGCACACACACACACACACTCACACACACACACACACACACACACACACATATAATATATATATATATATACACACACACATATATATATATATATATATATATATATATATATATATATATATATATATATATATATATATATATGACGTCATTACTTATGTACCTTTTCGTACGGAAAAAGGTATAGGCTTATAAGACAGAAGTTATTTATAAGTAAGAAAGAGGATTTTCTCAATACCTATTTCGATTGCCATGCGATTAAAGTAATTTACATTTTACTGGCTTTTTTTTTTTTTTTTTTTCAAACCTGTAAATAAAACCCCATATACTTCAGCATTAGTGGAATTATCTCATGTTTTGGAAACATCTGTGTGTTGGAAATCTCAAGATTTTCAAAACGACATAGTATGTATATGATGATTTTCATCAGGGCAACTAGGTAGCCTATGTCTTGATGTGCTCTTTTTTTTCACTTTGGTACTAAACCACAAAATCTCAGTGCTACTTCTTAGCCTAAATTTCTAATTCTGGGACTCTCTCTCTCTCTCTCTCTCTCTCTCTCTCTCTCTCTCTCTCTCTCTCTCTCTCTCTCTCTCTCTCAACATATTTTGATATATAATACATATCTTATTAATATTTATAAAAAAACAATATTAATAAGATATTGCTGTCATGTTGAAAAGTGCCAAGTTCACTACGATAATGTATCATAATCTTTGATGTAAGATTGAAGTAACCTTGTTTATTTCACCTTCATTCGCTATTTATTGTCACTTTTGCTGTCCCCCGTTTCAAGGAAAAGGTCCTAAGAGAGCTTCAAGATGACTTCATGAAAATGCTGCCTCTATTTCTTTCTGTGCACGATTCTAATTATTCTCCTTTCCATTATGCAGTGATCATCCGCTCCTGAACCATTTCCAGCCTCCCTCTCTCTCTCTCTCTCTCTCTCTCTCTCTCTCTCTCTCTCTCTCTCTCTGTTCCCTAAAATCTGATTGTTTTATTTATTTATTGTTCCGTACAATATATATGATTATTATATTCTGTAAATCTCCAGACGGATTTCTTTTTCCAATTCGGGACAAATATTTATCGTATGAAAGACTTTAGGTGTCAGTGAAAGAGGACAAAGGTGAATAGGGCACTAATCTGGAATATTTGTCATTCTTAATATTTTTAACAATATGTCGTGGTATATTATTAATTTGAGATATTAAATTATCCAGTAAATCTATACATATATAAGCTATAAAAGTTTAATTACATAGAGTGTTACAAACATTTTCATATAGATTACGAATAATGGTGGATCTCGGTATTGACCTCTCATCCGACATCCTACTATTGAGTGCATTGCGATCTGTCTTCATTATTTTTGGTTAGAATTTTAACCAGAAAGATATTTAATGTATTAAGGTCAGCTGTTAATAACTGAAACGTTCCACTCGGCTCTATCACTTTTGACCTCGTTCCAGTGTTACTAGATCTGGTATAATTTGAGCAAAATTTCGGATCTCTAGCATACACATCTATTTAGCATGATCCTAGCACAGTTCTGAAACAATTGGTGGAATTCCAGGAAAATTTACAAAACAACGATAACATTGACTGAAATTTGAGTGAAATTCAATACAAAAAGAAATTAACTCAAACTTTAGACATTTTCTTCCCCCTCAGGCGGCCCCTCATGTGCTGCCCGTGAGTGAGTACCCGTACCCACGTGTTTTGGGCACAGGATCCATCAGTCTCGCAAACACATGACTATCAAAGTTGACCTAGGCTTTGTTGACAATTCCAGCGTCAAATGAAGATTGTGAAAGAATTTTTCGTGTGTGAACAAACAGACAGAAGAATTAGGCTTAGTCACAGATCACTCACAAATGAGATAATAAGTGGATAGGCCATCAAGGGCAAAAGAGAAAGTTCAAATTATAACCACATCAAATGCGATGATCAAAGTTTTGAACAAAGACTTATATGAAGTTGAACACAAGTAATGTGAGCTGCTGATTTTGAGTTTTTTTTTTTTTTTTTTTTTTTTTTTTCATTTAGAAATATAGAGAATCAAAGGAAAGTTGCCATCTTCTTTTACTTAATTGTTTCTTCATAGGAAGTATTTCAACCCTTACTGAGGCCTCTTTCATACAGCGTTTTCTTTTTTTTCCGCACACAAGGCGGTCTCCGCATCGCAGGTATAGCGGACGGAAACCGCCGATACTGAGGTCGCCGCATACCGAATATCTTTTTCTTGCAAACAGTCAGCACTGAACAGTTTTAAAGACAATGAATGTGAGAAATTAAATGAATTTTAGTAATGAATGTCTTTACAACTAGATTTGTGTAATAATCTAGTCGAATATGGGGCTAATCTAAAACGTTTACCAATCTTCATAAAATGACTTCGAGTTTTCAAACCTGTAGTGGCTGACATTGTCAAACTACTTTCTTTCCTGGGAATTCTTTGAAAAGTTCCCCTCTCGCCCCACCCCCCAAAAACAACAAAATTAATGGTAGTTATGTCTGTTCCGATGGTGAGTTTTTTTTTAGGATAAAATCAGAACGAACCAGAGAAAAAATGCGAGAGTATTAATTATTATAATATTCAGGGACTTCTCACGTTGCCGTAAACAGACAATTTAATGAACGGGGTGAAGGAGAAAGACAGAGAGACAGGCAAAAGACATCCAAACGGACAGTGAGACAAACAAGACAAGGAAAAGACGACTCGACTTGGATCTTGAGTCACAGGTGACGTTCGTCTGTTGTCTCGACGAACATAGAAGGAATCAAGTGAGACTTCCATAACCTTTTTCGTGTTTTCTTCTCTTTACAAAATTTGTTAATTTGTCGAACAGATAACATTCACTCAAGTAACAATAAGATGCTGCTGTTTATGAATATTGCAGGTTCTCTCTCTCTCTCTCTCTCTCTCTCCTGCATTACATCAATCCTTCCCTGCTACGATCCTTCATTGCTCTGTAATGGCGTCTCCTTCCTAGGAAGTCCTTCACCACTTAGGCTTATCTTCCAGTACTCTAATTGGAGCCACTACAGAATGACAGCAAAATTCTGCTTTAGGCTACAGAGGATTCCGCCTTTTAGATCAATCAAGTCTTATTACAATTAATTATTATGACCTCAGTGAGGAAAGGATCACATTTATCAATAGAGTTTTGAGTTCGTTCAATGCGTCGCTTGAGATGGAAGACAACAAAAGACGACGAGGTTCACGTTTTTGCCAAGTTTGAGATGGTATACGAGAGCCATTTACCTAATTAACTTCATATTTTTAAAGAACAATGTTGTAGTATTATTCTAATTGGAAATATTAACGTGGCAAAGAAATATTCATAAGTTATATATATATATATATATATATATATATATATATATATATATATATATATATATATATTAGCAATGAAAACTACATCAATTCATAGATTCTTATACAATTTTCAAATTGATGATTAATAATGGAGGGATATCGTTTTGTAGTGCTCAAGAATATGCACGGGGTCATTAATCCATTGGTTTATCTACTATTTTTGGTTACAACCAATATTAATCTTATAATTTTTTAAATGCCGAGGTATCATATGTAAACTAGATATATAATTGTGTCCTTCCCCTTCAATGTCTGTTTATAATAAATGTCACTAAAGCGTAAAGCCCGCCAGTAAGGTTCAGTTATTCCTGCACAGTCCTAAATCTTCTCCGTTAACGATTTCGGCTTTTTCCTCAGTCCTCCGAGACGCTCTGGCCGCTGTCTGTATTTGACTTTGGTCTTGGGTGATCTCGCAAATTACGAAGTGCAAAGCTGTTTATCATTCCTTTAGTTATACACTGTACAGTGCGATTAGTACGGTGTGCAACTATGCTACTACAGTTTGGTTAATATTTTCGTTTTCTCTCTCTCTCTGTATCTTACAATATCGGATCTTTCATTCACAGTGAAAACCGGGGACGTCTGGTCACCCTAAGATGGATTCAAATTCTTTAGGCCGAGTTGCACTCGAACTGTTGATTTCAAAACCTTCAGTTTCCGGCCCCGAAGACTGAAATATATAAGCTCCCCCACTTGATATCAATACTGAAAATGTCAAGAATTTCAGAAAAAAAAAAAAAACGAATTGGATATTGGTACGGCAGCCGTATTCCTGATTGCGATAGATATTGGTATGGCTGTGAATTGCGCATGCGCGAACCCGTTTACCATCTCAGGCATATCAGTGACAGCAAGAAAATGACGACCTAGTAACGTGAACCGTGTAATAATACATCAGTTTTCGCTGAAAAACAGATGTTTTCAGGTTTCAAGAAGTTGAAAAAGGCAATGGACGTCTACTAAGAGTCAAATTTCCAGAAATTGTATATCCGTCGGTCACGAACGATCGAATCGGCCCTGAAAAGAGCTCCGAAGAGGAGATTCAAAGAAGATTTGAAGCTTAGTGCGTCCAATATGGGAAACATACTGCTAATATAGACCTGATTTGAATAATTACTTACGATTGATTAGGCCGTTTACTACAGGATCGACTTGTTAGTTTTCCTTACTACCATGAATACAGCAGAGCGCGATTTCTGTGTACTTCAAGTCTTCTTTGATTCTCCTCTTCGGTCGGAGTTCTCTTCAGGGCCGATTCGATCGTTCGTGACCTACGGATACTATACAATTTCTGGAAGTTTGACTCTTTGTAGACGTCTATTGCTTTTTTCAGCTCGTTGAAACCTGAAAACATCTGTTTTTCGGCGAAAACTGATTTGTTATTACACGGTTTAAAGGTGATTCAAAGAAAATATGAAGTACACAGATAGATTAGTTTAGATTTATTTTTCATTGTATATAAAAATCTAAGTATGTTTAAATATTATTGTGATTTTTTATATTTTCATTTACTGTTAAATGTTGTGGTGCTTTGATGATGACAGTATGGTGCTTCACTTTGACATTTTGAATTGAACAGGTTCAGCGACAAAATTCAGTTCGACTATTATTACTACTGTCGCTGATCCTCTAGTGCCGTACCTGTAGCTCTTAGCAACAATGTACGGCAACTGCTGCATGATTAGCAAACTGCCGTACCTACAGCAAGTCAATAGCGCAATATGGCACCACTGACAGAATCTGACGTACCCCTACTACACTATGGGACTCCTGGTTATTTGTATGGCAGGAAGTCTGAAATTGACGCATGCGCAATTCACTGCCGTACCAATATCCTGTACCAAAAAAAAAAAAAAAAAAAAAAAAAAAAAAAAAAAAAATGTTGACCAAACTGTAGCATAGTTGCACACCGTACTACTCGCACTGCATAGTGTATATAACTAAGGGAATGATAAACAGCTTTGCACTTCGTAATTTGCGAGATCACCCAAGACCAAATCAATTACAGACAGCGGCCAGAGCGTCTCTCGTGTGTTGACGCCGAGGATGCTACGGAGGACTGAGGAAAAAGCCGGAATCGTTAATGGAGAAGATTTAGGACTGTGGAGGCATAACTGAACTTGCTGGCGGCCTTTACGCTTTAGTGACATTTATTATAAACAGTCATTGAAGGGGAAGGACACAAGTATATATCTAGTTTACATATTATACTTCGGCATTTGGTAAAGTATAAGATTAATATTGGTTGTAACCAAAAATTTTGCCAAACTGAATGGTATTATGATCCTTTGCATAGTCTTCAACGCTACACACCGATATCCGTCCATTATTTATTATTTATTTGAAAATTTTATAAGAATCTATGTGATTAATGTAGTTTTCATTGCTGATATATATATAAATTATATATATTTATTTGCTACGTTAATATTCCCAATCAAAATTAACAACATTGTTTTGAAAAAATATGAAAATAATTAAGTAAATGACTCTTTACCATCTCAAACTTGGCAAAAACGGGAACCTCGGCTTTTGTTGTCTTCTATCTCAAGTGACTCATTGAACGAACTGCAAAAAATTAATTGATAAATGTGATCCTTTCCTCACTAAGGTCATCAAATAATTATAAGAAGACTTTATTGATCTAAAAGGCGGAATTCTCTTCAGCCTAAAGCAGAGTTTTGCTGTAATTCTGGAGTGATTCCAGTTATCGTACTAGAAGATAGGCCTAAGTGACGAAGGACTTCCTAGGAAGGAGACACCATAACAGAGCAATGAAGGATCGTAGTAGGGAAGGATTGATGTAATGCAGGAGAGAGAGAGAGAGAGAGAGAGAGAGAGAGAGAGAGAGAGAGAGAGAGAGAGAGGCTGGAAATGATTCAGGAGCGGACAAACAATAGAGTAGAAGGAAAGAGAATGATTAGAAATGTGCAATATTTTCATTTTGGAGCTCTCTCTGCATCTTTCCTCGAAAGGAAGAAAAGCAAAGGCGACATTAAATAGCGAATGAAGAGGAAGTAAACAAAATCTCTTTATTAAGCAAGCATTAATCATCAAACTCCAAATTTATCGGGGTGAATTTGGAACAAAACCAGCCCAGCAGTGTTGCCATATCCGCATAGCAAAATTATGCTGGGTTACAAAATAAATTAATCTACATTGAGCAATTTTATTCAGGAAGAAATCTTAACTTTGCTAACTTTATGCCAAAAGAAACTAAATATATATATATATATATATATATACTATATATATATATATATATATATATATATATATATATATATATATATATTATAATCCTGTAAGCTATTATAGATATAAGTGCTTCATTCACTTACTGCGAAACATACAGAGCTTAAATCTACTGTACATATAAGTGTATATTTATAAAATATACCTGGGTATAAGGAACTACAACTTTAATTAATAGTGTAGTCGTATGTTTATAACATAATATAACTGGGGAAACATAATCAATGCTCATCTAAAATAAATTAATGCTTGGAAAATTACTGTAGCCCATACATTTAAACATATCCCAATTCAGAGACAATATATATTAAAAATAAGTATAGTATATTTTCCGAATATTATATCCAATGATATATATGAGATCTATAAAACTAAACTCACTCATGGGCAGCACATGAGGGGCTGAGGGGAAGAAAATGTCTAAATTTTGAGTTAATTTCTTTTTGTATGGAATTTCACTCAAATTTCAGTCAATGTTAAAGTTATTTTGTGAATTATGCTGGATTTCCGCCAATTGTTTCAGAACTGTGCTAGGATCATGATAAATATATGTGTATGCTATAGGGGTCCGAAATTTGCTCAATTTATACTAGATCTGGTAACAGTCCAGTGTTGCCACATATACAGATTAATCTTAAATATACAGGTTTTTCAACATGATTAAGATTTTCAGATTTTTCTTATAAAATAAGCAAAATATACAGATTTTTAGGAGACAATACATTTCCCCCCAAAAAATCCAAATTTCAATTCTTTTGACATTGAAGTATATATATATATATATATATATATATTATATATATATATATATATATATATATATATATATATATATATATATATATATATACAGAAATTAAGAGTAGATCATCCCCGCTTCCGCACACAATACAAAATCTGCGTGGTTGGCTGGTATTCAATTTCAACCTTTCCAACACTGCAATATAGGGAGTAGAATTGTCTGCTTTCAACTCATTTATTGCTGAATGGCCGAGTCCTTTCCTCTGCTCTGGAGCCTCGGTCCGACTCTGTATTAAACGTGTCTAGAACATACTACGTGTCTAGACGAACTGTCTAGGTGACTCGGTTGGTAACCAGGTTAAACTAGCCACACATACAGATTTTGTAGTGTGTGCCATACGGTTGTTGTGTACTTAGGTGCGATACTTGTCAACTTTCATCAAGCCTGCCATTTGATATTTTGTGCACAATGGCATAGCCATAGGTTAACATCTGACGTTTCTGAACAGTGTTCTCCAATTCCAATTTATTGTGGCTTGAAAGCTGAATATACGTGTTTGGGTATATTAGGTTTTATATAATTTTAAAATGAGTCTTCGAGATTGGCTTTCAAAGGGAAAAGCCAAGTACAAAACTACAATGTCGGCCCGGGTGCATTTGATCTAACTTGTAATCTGAGATGGAAGCATGATGGTTTGTGTAAGATGATTAAAATGTATACTGTCGCTAATTATAAACATGATTCATTTGTTTTCAATACTCTTAACCTATCCTATCTTAACCTATCATATAGTATACTAATGTGGCCCAATGATTGATTGCACTAATATACTAATATTTCAATGACTTCAGTGCTGAAATAAAAGAACAGAGATAATCTTAATAGCTTTTATGCAAACATTACTATGTTTACCGCACTCGAGTGCAACTGTAGAAAGAATATTTTCTTCAATAAACAGGAAGAAAACAAAAATAACAAATAGCTATCTACTGAAACAATTACAGGTTTGCTCTATACAAAGCAATTGCTTGAAGATAAATCATGTTATGAATTTACTGTCTCCAAAGAACTCTTAGCCAGAACAAGGAAATCAGGAAGAGACAAATATGTACATCATCAAAAGTAGACATAAGTAGAAAATAAGATTTATAGATATTTCTTTATTTTCTAAATCTCAAAATGTGAAATGGTAATCCAGTGATTCCTTTAATTTCCAATCAATTATATATCATATTACCAACACTATAAACTGGCCAACTCCAAGTCCATCATTATGACAATTTGTTGTTTACTTTATGTACTCAAGAGTCAAGAGGTATCAATGGTGGAAGTGTTTTCATTAATAAACAGGAAATCTCCTTTTTTCCTACAGCCAATTGATTTACTCTAAATTACGTGTTATTTCTAGTAACATACGCTAAAATATAACCTACCAATTCCTCAGATTTTCTATACTGATTAATTTTACAATATAAAGATTTTTGGAAAAAAATAGGCAATACTGTAATGAGACCAAAAGTGGGAGAACGGAGTAGAACGTTATAGTTATTAACAGCTGACCCTGACCTCAGTTCATTAAATGTCATTTTTATGGATAAAATTCCTACCAAACATAATGAAGACAGAGGAGATATATATCAAGAATTCTTAGGAGTGTCGGACGGAAGGTCAGCACCGACATCCGACCATTATTCATAATCTATATGAAAATGTTTTTAACACTCTATGTAATGAAACTTTTATAGCTTATATATGTATAGATTTTCTGGATAATTAAATATCTCAAATTAAAAATATACCACGACATATTGTTAAAAATATTAAGCATGACAAATGTTCCAGATTAGTGCGCTATTCAACTTTGTCCTGTTTCACTGACACCTAAATTCTTTCACACGATAAAGATTTGTCCCGAATTGGAAAAACAAATCCGTCTGGAGATTTACAGAATATAATAATTATATTTATTGTACGGAAGAATAAATAAATAAAACAATCAGTACTTAGAAGAGAGAAGAGAGCCGAGAAGGAGAAGAGAGGAGAGAGAGAGAGAGAGAGAGAGAGAGAGAGAGGCTGGAAATGGTTCAGGAGCAGATGAACACTAATAGAAAGGAGAATGATTAGAATCGTTCACAGAAAGGAAAAAATGCAGCATTTTCATGCCGTCATCTTGAAGCTCTCTTTGGACCTTATCCTCGAAACGGAGAACAGCAAAAGTGACACTAAATAGTGAATGAAGGGGAAGTAAACAAGTAGACAAGGTTACTTCAATCTCACATCAAAGATTATGCTCCATTATTGTAATGAACAGGGCACATTTCAACATGGCGGCAATATTTCCTCTCATTGAAAATCATTGGGTTACAAGCATTCATAAGTTTCTATGGTTGAAAGTTTTTATATTATAACCAAGATATTATATAGCCTATTTATACAGTAAATACAGCCACATGATTACGATGTTAGACAACGGCATCCCCCATTATTTATCAATTAAATGAAGATTTTATCATAATCTATGTAAAACCAGCAACTAATGTTCAGTTATGCCTGCGCAGTTATAACTGAGCGTTAGTGTGGACAACCTGCACAGGTTTTCTGGCCTGCGCAGGCGGCCTGGTCAATGAGCATCAGGCCAAACGGCTGCGCATGCGCACTACAACGTTAATGTGGTGGCGGCAACTTCTCCAGCTCAGTTCGCTGTCCGTCCGCGGACATTTAACAACTACTAATCAAGAACATTGAGCTGGGTCTTATTGAATTGAAAAGTGTTTATACCCAAATTGCTGATATTTTCAATGAGAATAAGTATTTATTATGACAAAATAATGTAAAACAAGAATAGGCGTACATGCGTCTATTCATGATTATGCACCATGTACGTAATTCGTTTTTAAAATGAGAGCTAATTATTATTCTATTTTCTGACGAAACAAAATCAAACACTATTGGACTCTGTAAGTTTTTCCATTGCTTACATCTCACAGAAGTTCGCTTTGAAATGAAATTAGACTAATCAACACACTAATGAAACACAGGCAGACACTAAACTAAGGATTTGCATCCATTGTAACTCCTCATAAGAGAGTCAGTCTTTAAAAAAAATCAAATCAGTATTGACCCATTCAATGAAACAGAAAAAATATTAGGCCTATATATGTCAACTTTGAAACGAAAGTAAACGGTATTACGAACTTAATTAGCTTTCTACGGAACTCTTCCTTCAGTCACAAAATATTCAATAAACATTATGAAAGTCCTACGGCCCAAATTTAAGCTCTTAACAAATTCAATGGGAGTATTTATGAGTTTTTTTTGTATGATATCAGAAGTCAGTTACAGCCAGAGCATCGTGTGTTGACACAGAGGTTGCTACGGAAGACTGAGGGAAAAGCCTGAATCGTTAGTGGCGAAGATTTGGATTGTGCAGGCATAACTGAACCTTAGTGATATTAATTGTAAACAGACATTGAAGGCGAAGTACACACACAGTATTTGTCTATTCTACACATTACAATAATTCAGCTGCTTATAAGCATGTTACGTCTAATATTGGTTGTAACCAAAAATAGTAACTTGACGAATGAAACCATTACACAGCGATCCTTGACAATACACATCGAGATCCGTCCATTATTTATCATTCATTTGAAAATTGTACAAGAATCTATGTAATTATTGTTGTTTTCATTGTTAATATATAAAAATGATCCATATTTCTTTGCTACGTTATTATTTTCAAATCAAATTGTGCTACAACATTGTTCTTAAAAATATGAAGATAATGAGATAAAAGGCTTTCTCATACCATCTCAAACTTGGCAAAAACGAGAACCTCGTCTTCTATTGTTGTCTTCCATCTCAAGAGACGCATTGAACGAACTGCAAAACTCTATTGAAAAATGTGATCCTTTCGTCACTAAGGTCATAATAATTATAAGAAGACTTGATTGATCTAAAAGGCGGAATCCTCTGTAGCCTAAAGCAGAGTTTTGCTGTAATCCTGGAGTGGCTCCATATAGAGTACTGGAAGATAGGCCTAAGTGGTGAAGGTCTTCCTAAGAAGGAGCAATGAAGGATCGTAGCAGGAAAGGGTTGATGCAATGAAGGAGAGAGAGAGAGAGAGAGAGAGAGAGAGAGAGAGAGAGAGACGTGCGCCACCACTCCACACAAGACCAGACAAATATAGCAGTGCAATATAACTTGGGTAAGGTTGATCAACAAACTTAAACACTAACTGTAGCATGTAAGGGTCCCCAGGAAGGTCTGTCTGTCTGTCTCTCTTTCTCCCCACCTCTCTCTCTCTCTCTCTCCCTCGCTCTACTGAGTGAACGACTTTCCAGTTAGCTCGTCAGACAACCATCTGTGGCTTTCCCGAAACTGGCTCATGCAAATGAATTTCTCTCTCTCTCTCTCTCTCTCTCTCTCAGTAGTGGTGCTCTCTCACTGACTCTTTACTTCTCTCAACTACAAGATGAAATACCTCCGCCAAACGCAAAGCCATTCTCTCTCTCTCTCTCTCTCTCTCTCTCTCTCTCTCTCTCTCTCTCTCTCTCTCTCTCTCTCGTTTTATATTCTTCAAACCGTCTCTCAAACCTATTGAAGGTCTCTCTCTCTTCTCTCTCTCTCTCTCCATCTCTCCTCGCTCTCTCTCTCTCTCCTTTTTTTTTTTATCTTCAAACCGTCTCTCAAACTTATTGAAAGTCCTCCTCTCTCTTCTCTCCTCTCTCTCCCCATTCCTCCCTCCTCCTCTCTCTTCCTCTTTCCTCTCTCGCCTCTCTCTCTCTCTCTCAGAAAGCTTAACATTCTTTATTATTATATAAATAAATGACATTATCATCTTATTTTTATACCCTCCTATTATTCTTTATAGGACGTTCATAATTTCAGCATTTATTATTATTATTATTATTATTATTATTATTATTATTATTATTATTATTTATTATTTTTTTGCTCTATCACAGTCCTCCAATTCGACTGGATAGTATTTATAGTGTGGGGTTCCAGGTTGCATCCTGCAAGAATAGGAGTCCATCACTTTTCTTACTATGTGTGCCGTTTCTAGGATCGCACTCTTCTGCATGAGTCCTAGAGCTACTTCAGCCTCTAGTTTTTCTAGATTCCTTTTCAGGGATCTTGGGATCGTGCCTAGTGCTCCTATGATTATGGGTACGATTTCCACTGGCATATCCCATATCCTTCTTATTTCTATTTTCAGATCTTGATACTTATCCATTTTTCTCTCTTTTTCTCTTCAACTCTGGTGTCCCATGGTATTGCCACATCAATGAGTGATACTTTCTTCTTGACTTTGTCAATCAACGTCACGTCTGGTCTGTTTGCACGTATCACCACCCTATCCGTCCTGATACCATAGTCCCAGAGGATCTTTGCGTGATCGTTTTCTATCACTCCCTCAGGTTGGTGCTCGTACCACTTATTACTGCAAGGTAGCTGATGTTTCTTGCACAGGCTCCAGTGGAGGGCTTTTGCCACTGAATCATGCCTCTTTTTGTACTGGTTCTGTGCAAGTGCCGGGCATTCGCTTGCTATGTGGTTTATGGTTTCATTTTTCGTATTGCACTTCCTACATATGGGAGAGATGTTATTTCCGTCTATCGTTCTTTGAACAGATCTGGTTCTTAGGGCCTGATCTTGTGCCGCTGTTATCATTCCTTCAGTTTCCTTCTTTATTATTATTATTATTATTATTATTATTATTATTATTATTATTATTATTATTATTATTATTATTATTATTATTATTATTATACGACAAACTTGAGTCAAGCCAAACTCTATTCGTAATAGGTTCTTATTCTTCAACTTTGCACGTCATAATTTGCGAGATCACCCAAGACCAAAGTCAATTACAGACAGACAACGGCCAGAGCGTCTCTCGTGTGTTGACGCCGAGGATGCAGGCATAACTGAACTTTACTGGCGGGCTTTACGCTTTAATGACATTTATTATAAAAAGACATTGAAGGGGAAGGACACAAGTATATATCTAATTTACATATGATACTTCAGCTTTTAAAAAGTGTAAGATTAATATTGGTTGTAACCAAAAATAGTAGATAAATCAATGGACTAATGACTTCGTGCATAATCTTGAGCACTACACAACGATATCCCTCCATTGTTAATCATTAATTTGAAAATTGCTAATATATATAAATTATGTATATTTCTTTGCCACATTAATATTTCCAATTAGAACTATACTACAACATTGTTCTTAAAAAAATATGAAGATAATTAGGTAAATGGCTCTCTTATACCATCTCAAACTTGGCAAAAACGAGAACCTCGTCGTCTTTTGTTGTCTTCCATCTCAAGCGACTCATTGAACGAACTGCAAAAAAATAATTGATAGATATGATCCTTTCCTGACTAAGGTCATAATAATTATAAGAAGACTTGACTGATCTAAAAGGCGGAATCCTCTGTAGCCTAAAGCAGAGTTTTGTGTAATCCTGGAGTGGCTCCAGTTAGAGTACTGGAAGATAGGCTATGAAGGATCGTAGCAGGGAAGGATTGATACAATGCAAGAAAGAGAGAGAGAGAGAGAGAGAGAGAGAGAGAGAGAGAGAGAGAGAGAGAGAGGAAATGGTTCAGCAACGGATGGCGAACGATGCAATGGAAGAATTGAATGACTAGAATTGTGCATTGAAAGGAAGAGAGGAAACATCGTCATTCTTTCATCCTGAAACTCTTTTGATCTTTTTCCTCGAAACGGAGAAAAGTAAAAGTAATATTCAATAGATAGAAGGGGAAGTCAACAAGCAGAAAACAATACTTCAGCTTGTAATGTGTGTGCTATGCTTAAAGTTAGTTATGGGATATAACCAAAAATAGCAGTTTTTGTGCTTGATATCAGGAATTTTAAATGGTTCATCACCAGCAGACACCGAGATCCCTCCATTATTTATCGTTCATATGAAAATCATATAAAAGTAGGTAGACTTTGCCTGTGAAACGGCCCCACTATCAGTTTTTTTTTAATCGCTTGTATTTCATGTTTCAAATGTCATAAATAAGGGGAAATAACACAATAACACAGCAAAACCTTCCCCCAAGTGTTTTACCCCACCCAAAACCCCGCATTCCCATCAGTCCCCTTACCGTAGGATAGAGTTCAAAGGTAAATTACAGTCGGCCGAATAAATATTACTTTAAATTCTTGTTCAGGAGGTAAAACTTCATAGAAAAACGGTAACTGCCATAATCTAGCTAGCCGCAGAATAGTTATATAGATCTACTTATAATAATCATATTGTACGGAACTATATAGAGATAAAATAATCAGAACTCAGGAGAGAGAGAGAGAGAGGCTGGAAATGGTTCAGGAGCGGACATACAATATAGTAGAATGAACATAGGAAGAAGAATTATTCAATATTTTCAAGCTCTCATTGAATCCTTTTCTGTAAATGGAAAAAGCTAAAGTGACATAATATGAATAATGGTAAACTTAAGGGCAATAATTGATATCATATTTCATGTCCATTTCCCAGTTATTTAAGAAAGCAATAAGGTTATATGTAACCAACAAAAATACTAAAGTACAACGAAACGCAAATTAGAGGCCTAGTGAATGTACTCACACACCGAGATCCGGCCATTATCTATCATTCATATGAAAATTCTATAATAATCTATGTAATGAAAATAGTTTTAATCACTAATATATATATTTATTATATATAGTTTTTTATACTTTAATAGTTAGATTAAAATTATACTACATCACGTTCTTAAAAATATGAAGATAATAAGATAAATGGCTCTCTTGTACCATCTCAAACTTGGCAAAAACGAGAACCTCATCTTCTTCTGCCTTCCATCTCAAGCGACTCCTTGAACGAACTGCAAAACTTAACTGATAAATATGATCCTTTCCTCACTAAGGTCATAACAGTAAATTATAAGAAGACTTTATCAATCTAAAAGGCGAAATCCTCTGTAGCCTAAAGCCGAGTTCTGCTGTAATACTGAAGTGGCTCCAGTGAGAGTACTGGAAGATAAGCCTAAGTGGCAAAGGACTTCCTATGAAGGAGACACCATTATTAAGCAATGAAGGATCGTAACAGGGAAGGATTGATGTAATGCAGGAGAGAGAGAGAGAGAGAGAGAGAGAGAGAGAGAGAGAGAGAGAGAGAGAGAGAGATAGGATGGAAATGATAAATGATTCAGGAGAGGACGAACAGTAGAGTAGAAGGAAAGAGAAAGATTAGAATTGTGCAATATTTTCACTTTGGATCTTTCCTCCAAAGGAAGAAAAGCAAAGGCGACATTAAATAGCGAATGAAGAGGAAGTAAACAAAATCTCTTTATTAAGCAGACATTAATCATCAAACTCCACATTTATCGGGGGGAATTTGTAACTCAACAGAAAGACATTTCATAACCACCTCACACTTGGGTTGGGTAAGAATTAGTTATGGCTGGAGTATACCAACCAAAACCATTCTAAACAACAAACAGAAAAAAGTTAATTTCATAATAACAACCAAAAATAATAACTAAACCAGCCCAGCAGTGTTGCCATATCCGCATAGCAAAATTATGCTGGTTACGAAAAATTAAACTACATTGAGCAATTTTATTCCGTAAGAAATCTTAACTTTGCTAACTTTATGCAAAAAGAAACTATATATATATATATATATATATAATATATATATATATATATATATATATATATATATTGTAATTCTGTAAGATATTATAGATATAAGTGCTTCATTCACTTACTGTGAAACATACAGAGCTTAAGTCTGCTGTACATATGTGTATATTTATAAAATATACCTGGGTATATAAGGAAATAAGTGGGGAAACATAATTAATGCTCTTCTAAAATAAATTAATGCTTGGAAAATTACTGTAGCCTATACACTTAAACATATCCCAGTTCAGAGACAATATATATTAAAAATAAGTATAGTATATTTTCCGAATATTATATTTAATAATATATATGAGATCTATAAAACTTAACTAATTTTTCCACATGTGAAAAAAATCTGAAACTAAAGTCTTTCCTTCGATTCTCTATATTTCTAAATGAAAAAAAATCTCAAAATCAGCAGCTCACATTACTTGTGTTCAACTTCATATAAGTCTTTATTCAAAACATTGATCATCGCATTTGATGTGGTTATAATTTGAGCTTTCTCTTTTGCCCTTGATGGCCTATACACCTATTATCTCATTTGTGAGTGATCTGTGACTAAGCCTAATTCTTCTGTCTGTATGTTCACACACGAAAAATTCTTTCATAATCTTCATTTGACGCTGGAATTGTCAACAAAGCCTTGGTCAACTTTGATAGTCATGTGTTTGCGAGACTGATGGATCCTGTGCCCAAAACACGTGGGTACGGGTACTCACTCACGGGCAGCACATGAGGGGCCGCCTGAGGGGAAGAAAATGTCTAAAGTTTGAGTTAATTTCTTTTTGATTGAATTCCACTCAAATTTCAGTCTATGTTAACGTTATTTTGTAAATTTTGCTGGAATTCCGCCAATTGTTTCAGAACTGTGCTAGGATCATGCTAAATAGATGTGTATGCAAGAGGTCCGAAATTTGCTCATATTATCCTAGATCTGGTAACACTGTAATGAGGTCAAAAGGGGGAGAACCGAGTAGAACGTTTCAGAACTTTCAGTTATTAACAGCTGACCTTAATACATTTAATGTCTTTGTTATGGTTAAAATCCTAACCAAAAATAAATAGGATATGGATATGTACACTGCAAATCGAAGTGTCGAACGTGAGGTCAACACCGAGATCCGACCATTATTCATAATCTATATGGAAATATTTTTAACACTCTATGTAATTAAACTTTTATAGCTTATGTATATATATATATATATATATATATATATATATATATATATATATATATATATATATATATATAGATTTACTGGGCACTTTAATATTTCAAATTAAAAATATACCATGTCATATTGTTAGAAATATTAAGAATGACAAACATTTCAGATTAATGCCCTATGCATCTTTGTCCTGTTCCACTGACACCTAAATTGTTTCATACGATAAAGATTTGTCCCGAATTGGAAAAACAAATCCGTCTGGAGATTTACTTATTTATTGTACGAAACAATAAATAAATAAAACAATCATTACATAGGGGAGAGAGAGAGAGAGAGAGAGAGAGAGAGAGAGAGAGAGGAAATGGTTCAGGAGCGGATGAACAGTGTATAATGGAAAGGAGAATGATTAGAATCGTGCACAGAAAGAAATAGAGGCAGCATTTTCAAGCCGTCATCTTGAAGCTCTCTTGGGATCTTTTCCTCGAAACAGAGAACAACAAAAGTGACAATAAACAGCGAATGAAGATGAAGTAAACAAGGCTACTTCAATCTTACATCAAAGATTATGATCCATTATCGTAATGAACAGGGCACGTTTCAACATGGCGGCAATATTTCCTCTCATTGAAAATCATTGGGTTACAAGCATTCATGAGTTTCTATGGTTAAAATTAGTAAAAACCAAAAATAATATAAACCATATATGCAAGACAGATCTTCAGTGAGAATAAGTATTTATTACGACAACATAATGTAAAACAAAAATAGGTCTATTCATGATTATGCACCATGTACGTAATTCGTTTTTAAAATGGGAACTAATTACTATTCTATTTTCTGACGAAACAAAATCAAACACTATTGGTCTGTATGTTTTTGCATTACTTACATTTCACGAAGTTCGCTTTGAAATGAAATTAGACTAATTAAACCACTAATGAAATACCGGAAGACACTAAACTAAGGATTTGCATCCATTGTAACACCTCATAAGAGAGTCAGTCTTTAAACGAAAACAAATCAGTTTTGGCCCATTCAATGAAACAGAAAAAATATTAGGCCTATATGTGTCAACTTTGAAACGAAAGTAAACGATACTATGAACTTAATTAGCTTTCTAAAGAACTCTTCCATTAGTCATAAAATATTCAATAAACATTAGGAAAGTCCTACGGTCCAAATTTAAGCTCTTAACAAATTCAATGGGAGTATTTATGATTTTTTTTTGTATGATGTCACAAGTCAGTTACAGCCAGAGCATCTTGTGTTGACGCCGGGGCTGCTACGGAGGACTGAGGGAAAAGCCTGAATAGTTAGTGGCGAAGATTTGGATTGTGCAGGCATAACTGAAACTTAGTGATATTAATTATAAACAGACATTGAAGGGGAAGTAAACACACAGTATATGTCTATTCTACACATTACAATAATTCAGCTGCTAATAAGCATGTTACGATTAATATTGGTTGTAACCAAAAATAGTAGTTCTAAGATTGCAACACTTACTAGGGAATCATAAGTAATACAGTACACATCGAGATCCGTCCATTATTTACAATTTATTTGAAAATTGTACAAAAATCTATGTAATTATTGTTGTTTTCATTGTTAATATATAAAAATGATCTATATTTCTTTGCTACGTTAATATTTCCAAATCAAATTGTGCTACAACATTGGTCTTAAAAATATGAAGATAATCAGATAAATGGTTTTCTCATACCATCTCAAACTTGGCAAAAACGAGAACCTCGTCTTCTATTGTTGTCTTCCATCTCAAGCGACGCATTGAACGAACTGCGAACTCTATTGAAAAATGTGATCCTTTCGTCACTAAGGTCATAATGATTATAAGAAGACTTTATTGATCTAAAAGGCGGAATCCTCTGTAGCCTAAGGCAGAGTTTTGCTGTAATCCTGGAGTGGCTTCAATGAGAGTACTGGAAGATAGGCCTAAGTAGTGAAGGATCTCCTAAGAAGGAGACGCAATTATTGAGCTATGAAGGATCGTAGCAGGGAAGGATATTGATGTAATGCAGGAGAGAGAGAGAGAGAGAGAGAGAGATAGAGCGAGAGGCTGGAAATGGTTCAGGAGCGGATGGTGAACGATGCAGTAGAAGGAATGAGACTGACTAGAATTGTGCAAAGAAAGGAATAAATGCAATATTTTCATTTCCGAGCTCTGGATCTATTCGTCGGATCGGAGAACAGCAAAAGTGACATTCAACAGTGAATGAAGGGGAAGGTAAACACGGTTACCTTAATCTTATATTAACGATGATGTTCCCTTGAACCTTATAGCCGCAATGAACTTTGCACATTTCATCATTGCAGTATAACTTTCAGAACTCATTTCATTAAGCAGTTCATGAATTTCCTATGGTTAACATAACTGTAACCAAAAATAAGAGTACTAACAGAATGTCTACAAGGGGAAAAATGAATAATTACCGAAGTACACGCCGAGATCCAACCATTATTTATCATTCATATGAGACTTTTACAATGATTTATGTGAAAAAAAGGTATTTTCATCGATAATATATTTTATTATATATATTTTTTTGCTATGTTAATATATAATATTAAAATTATACTACAATATTTCAAAATATGAGGCTAATAACATAAATGGCTTTCTCATACCATCTCAAACTTGACAAAAACCCGAATCTCGGCTTCTTCGTTGCTTCTTCCTTCCATCTCAAGCGACGCATTGAACGAACTGCAAAACTCAGTCGATAAATATGATCCTTTCCCCACTAAGGTCATAGTAATTATAAGAAGACTTTATTGATCTAAAAGGCGGAATCCTCTGTAGCCTAAAGCAGAGTTTTGCTGTAATTCTGGAGTGGCTCCAGTTATCGTGCTGGAAGATAGGCCTAAGTGGTGAAGGACTTCCTATGAAGGAGACGCCATTATTGAGCACTGAAGGATCGTAGCAGGGAAGGATTGATGCAATGTAGGAGAGAGAGAGAGAGAGAGAGAGAGAGAGAGAGGGAGGGTCCCCAGGAAGGTTGAAGAGACTTCAGGTCTGTCTGTCTGTCTCTCTCTCACCCTCTCTCTCTCTCTCTCTCTCTCTCTCTCTCTCTCTCTCTCTCGCTCTACTTGAGCGAACGACTTTCCAGTTAGTTCGTCGGACAACCATCTGTGGCTTTCCGGAAACTGGCTCATGCAAATGAATTTCTCTCTCTCTCTCTCTCTCTCTCTCAGTAAGCTTAACATTCTTTATTATTGAATAAATAAATGATATTATCATTTCATTTGTTATAACCTCCTATTATTCTTTATATGCCTTTCATAATGTCAGCCTTTATTATTATTATTATTATTATTATTATTATTATTATTATTATTATTATTATTATTATTATTATTATTATTATTATTCGACAAACTTGAGTCAAGCCAAACCCTATTCGTCAATAGGTTCTTATTCTTCAGTTGAAAATCGCCTTTAGGCCTATAAAATTTCTACGTATTTGTGATGCCTTTTAACATGTTTTGATTTTTTTCCCCCACCACCCCAAATCTCTCTCTCTCATCACCCAAATCTCTCTCTCACTCTTTCTCTCTCACTCTCTCTCTTTCTCTCTCTCTCTCTTTCTCATTGCGAGTATTGGCCTACAATTATGCAGGAAGTATGTAACCCATACT